>NC_056726.1:624167319-624192319 GCF_019279795.1 Protopterus annectens | reverse complement strand
AAATATTCACTCTGAATCTTGGCAAAGATGTAGTACAGTGATTCTAACTGAGAAACATATTCATTAATGGGATCTTTGCCTGACTGCACTGACTCCATTGAATTAGCTGTCCAGTTACTTTCAGACTGACCTGTGTAATATATAAAACTTTCTACTTTAGAGAAAGTGTAAACTGCGGTGGTGGTGCTGCGGTAGCGTTGTCGCCTCATAGCAAGACATTGTCCCGTTCGATTTTCAGCTAGAGCGTCTTCTGTGTGGAGGCATACGTGAATGGGTCGTGCCTTCGTTGAATGTTGTGCGTCAGGGTTGGTGACCCGGTACGTAAAAATCCACTACCAATTATTAGCGGACCGGAGTTCCGCTGTGGCGCCCCCTAACTGGGAAAAGCCAAAAGACACAAACTTTAGAGAAAGTGTAGAGTGTAGCTTGTTCTTAAGGTTGCTCTTGTGCTCTTCAATTTTATTGAGCTGCTTTGTTTGGTCTATAAGTTGTTCATTCAGTTCAGGAAGTTCAGAAACTTCATTTTAAGAACAGTCTTGGATGTGATGTCAAGTCATCACATATCCTGTCGGGACAATTTTTATCACCAGCTGCCATTGTGTTATTTCTGTCTCGTGAGTCTTTGAGTGCCATAGTTGTTTGTTACTGTGCTGGAAGGAACTCAGGCTACAGTTTTCTCTTCCAGCATAAAACTCATCTTTGTATTGTCACCACTGCAAGATAATGCTTCTTATTCTTTTTATGTTTGCACTTTGAAACCTGCATGTCTTTCTGAGAAGAACTTGCATCAGATAGAGGTGGTCACCCTTTTAAACTCCATGACTGGACTATATATATATATATATATATATATATATATATATATATATATATATATATATATATACATTATGTGCCTCTGTGGCTCTCCACACACTGAAAATTTTGCCTGAATCTGTTTTCCAACTTCAGGTTCTCTAGCTGCTTATTCTGCAGTAACAGTAGTAGACTAGATTATAGCAGTTTTGTGTTCCTGGCTTTGACATTTACACTATGAATATCTTGCTGTTTTCTTTTCAAGTCACATCTCTTGTTAGAAATTTAGTGAGTTTTTTTTTTCTTTCCCTTTAAGGTGTCTGTTACAGCAGTTGGATGATTGCTCTATGCTCTTCAGAGCTTATTTTTGCTCATTTGTGTTTTGACTCAATTTTATTTTCATTTCTGCTGTACATTAACAAGTCCCTTTGTCATTTCTTTTAAAGTTTTCTTCCATATCCTGCATGCACTGCTTGCCTTTAATTCATTTATATAGCTTAGTGCTTTTGTACACAGCCCTTCCAATTGCTCATTATTAAGTATAAACTATTTACTTATAGTTTCAACTTTCTTCTGAAGTATGACAAACAAAAATAACATGCTTTTGCTGTAAGGAAATGGTTTTCTTAACCACTTTGCTGTATGAGGAAGTTCTAAATTTTAATCTCAGTTTCTTTTAGCTGGGCTTTGAGTGACTCGTTTTCAGATTGTAAATGCTGGTAATTTGTCTTTATATTGTTAATATTGTCATCTTCAATTTGGAACATTTGCCATATTCCTTCTTTATTGCTCTGTAAATATTTAATGTCAGCTTGACTGTGATCCTGACTTTTCTTTTGTTTTTTCAGTTTTAAGCATCGGTTCACTGTGTTCTATATACATTATTATTAATCTGTTCGAGCAGGCTCACCTTACATTTGAATTGTCTTAGCCTAGCCTTTCTGAAACTCACGAGTGCCTCCATAGCTTTTGTATACTTTCCATAGCTTACCTTCATTTTTTATTCTGTTTCTTCAGAGAATCTAAACTTTGATTTAATGCAACCAGTTTTTAATTTATGATATCACTTTTCTTAGAACTTTCAAGTTTATTATTCTGTTTCACTATGTCCACTTTTTTTTCCAAACGTTCAGAGTCTATTGGACAAATCGATAAATTGTGTGTGTCTATTTTCCTTTGACAGCTGTTTTGCTATCCGAGGTTATACAATAGTCTTTTAAAACCCTTTGTCATTTTTCTGCATTTACAGAAACAATGTGCTTAATTTTACTTTTAAGTCTTTTTTTATAGATTGTGTTCCCTAGATCTCTTTGTAGTTCTATATTCATCTCAGAAGAGAGCATTATACACTTCCTCTTGTTATAGATTAGCGGTTTGTTGCACAACCACATTTTTGAAAAGGCTTCCATTGCCTTTTAACAAGCACTTGTTTTTTTTGTTTGTTTTTTTAATAAAGTTTACTACTTTTTGAAACAGACTTTGTCATTCAGCATCACTTACTGTCTGACCCACTTGCTCACTTGTTTGTGTTAACAAACGTTTGCCTTTGCTGGCCATTGCACCTCACACAACTTTAACTTCTTGAAATGTCATCATCATTATGGCAAAGGCACTTCATAGTATGCAACCTATGCTGCGTGTCTTTAGTATTACATCAGCATTTGTTTTTCTTTTCTGTGGTAATCCTTTTAGCTACCACAAGGGCCATTTTTATTGCCAGAGAAATTTTTTTTTCTTTTTTTTTGTGGGTGCAACATTTCGACAGTTATAAGAACTGTTGTCTAAGAAGGACTTTTTTTTTTTGTGCTTCTATAATGTCCCCCCATTTGTAAGTTCAGCACACTGAACATCACTGTTTTCCATGCTTTTACTTCTCACCAGACTGGACATGCTGCATATCAAACAGTTAATTCAGATACAACACTTCCCCAGCATACCTTTCTTGTCAGTGTACCACAGTTTACATGCCAAAAAGGATACTTTTTCTAGTTACAGGGATTCCAGCAATGTGGAAACAATACTGATAAACAATATTACAGTAGCTAATGGTATATATTGTGAATACTTGTGAAACAGTGATTTCAGATTTTTTAGAACACCATAACCTGTAAGGGCTCTTATACCATGTTAAGTTTCCAACACTGTTCAGCTTATTTTCTAAGAATTTATAAACACATTTCTTTCACAAGTGCCACTAAAATAGAGTTTGTGCTAAAACAAAATTTCCCATTTATTTTCTTTTCCCAGTATTTCTTTCACTAGTTTTGCGAGGTTGTTATGTTCAATTTTGTTAAACAGACTTTCAGAAGCTTCATCAATATGGTGTTTTAGTACCATGTTTACCCTGTAGTCATTTCATCTTTGTTCAATAGTTATTTTATTTCCTTTCTCTTAGAGTTCAGCTTCTGTTTCTGACAGGCTGTTTTGTGTGCCACAGGGAGAATTGTAAGGACTCTGTTTAGAACACATCTGCAGTCAGACACAGTAGAAAGATGCATTCATCTCTGGGATACGGAACAAAGTTTAGGCAAAACACAATTCACAGTTTGAAGCATCACAGCATTCAAAAATAGTCAGTGGGTCTTTTCATCGCACAGTGCTTTGCATTCCTTTTCAAATGTGGGAAACTATTTAAGCAGAGCGATTTGCTTTACAAGTAGCTTAGGAAATACAAAGTGTTTCAGTATATATTTGCCAACTGAAACTAACAATATAGCATTTACAAGGGAAATAACTCTAGTCCACACTTTTACAGGGAAATATTCAATGAAATGAGAGGCATTATTTTCATTTTAACCAACATATAATGGGCTTTCCTCAATATAAGGCAGTAATACTGATGTTTTCTTCAGCAATATGAGTACAACAGAAATAAATGACATGCAGTCCAGTATAAGAACAATTCTTTGCTGGTTATTATCATTTCTTTCTCATACTAGGATAAAACATAATGCAATACATGTTCCCTTTGTAATCTTTCCCCAGATACCACACTTACCTGATAATACTCATTGGAGTCTTTCTCAGGGCTCTATAATTCTCTTGTACTGCACAGCAACCTTTTACAAAACTGGTAATTTGTGTTGTCAAACAAAAAGGGTTTTCCCAAATTCTCCACTTTCCTATACAGTAACTCATAGGAGGTATCTTTTCAAGTCAATTTGAGACCACCAGGGGAGATCCAAAACTTAAACTGCCTGGCAGTTACCTCAGAAGCTTAAGGCCACAATCTGTTAATAAGCTGCTTCATGTAGTCCAGGGTTCCCCTCAACCTACATTTGCCAACTATGTAACTCAGAGTATGTCACTTAACCAGAAAGTGCTCCTAAGCTGGTCGGAAAAAGGACTATGTGGATGATTAGCAAGTAAAATAAACAAAGTAAGCAAACTCTGAGAACAACTACTTTCTTTTGATTACCGTTGTTTTTCTGCCTGCATCAAAAAAAAAATTGAAAAACACCATCTTTTCTATCAACTACATTCCCTCTTTTGTAGTCTACCTCAGCTCAGGAATACACAGTAGAAGTATTAACTATCTCAATATCACTGTGTGTGAGTGTGTGTGTGTGTGTGTGTGTGTGTGTGTGTGTGTGTGTGTGTGTGTGTGTGTGTGTGTGTGTGTGTGTGTGTGTGTGTGTGTGTGCGTGTGTGTGTGTGTCTGGGTCTACTTCTAAATTTCGAAGTTTCAAAATGTGAATTTCTTATGGTCGAGACCATAAGATCGCAATTTTGAAACTTCGATCCGTTTAAATGGAGATTGCCGTACAGCACAGAACAGTATATTTACCATTTATCTCATTGTAGAGCAATCTTGGAGTTGATATATTTAATTATCATGGAGTGTGAGGGGTGCAGGGGGCTTGCACCCCCTGCAAAAACATGAAAAAGAAAAAAAAATATTATGGGATAAGCTTGGATAAGCTTAAAATGGCTCTTAGGCCAAAAGCTTAGTAACCACCTTAGACCCATGAACCTATGAATATTGAGGTGGCTTGTTGGGGAGCAATATATGCGTCTATGAACAAACATTTGAAATACATTCGCTGCCATCTTTCTTTCTTAATACCAATTTCCTCACAATCAGCCTTAGAGGTGTTTACAGATGATGGCTATATTTTTGGGATTGGGATGAGAAGGCATGTTTTCAGTGACAGCAGGGATCATTTGTATGCCAGTGACATGGCTTGGGACAGTGTGTGTCTGACAGCAACAAGTTCATTTTTAATAAAATATCAGAAGCATACAAAATATGACCATCTTTTTGAGGGGTAGAAGCTGTGTGTAAAACCAAAGGTCAGATACATGACCACTATTAGATAACCACTGTTGTATGTTGGAGAGTCAGTGAATGTCTGTTATGCAATACACTGAAATATTATGGCCATTGCATTTGTATTCTTCTATGTCAAGGGTAATTTGCTGTCTCAGAAGGAATGCATTACACTGGGCCAGTATGTGTATGAAAATAGCTGAAGTTTGTGATTTTTAGAGACACAATGAAGGCATAACCTATGTTTTAGCTTTCAAATTGTGTTGATTATGAGGATTAGCACTAAGCTAACAATGGTTTGAGTTGACTTCTGTGTTTCCCAAATGAGTTTGCTAACTCTGCCATGGGAGTTGCACCCGGCACATTCCCCCTAATTAATATACAGTGGTTATCTAAGCTGCGATCTAGCTGCAATCCCTGATAAAATCCTCCAAAGCTACTTATGAAAACAAAATCACCACTGATTCTAAAGACAACCACAAAGCATTCTATAGCTATGTCAAGAATCTCAATGGCAACACTCAGTTCTGTTTTGAGTTACAGCACAATGGCACTAAATATACAGACCCAACTGATATTGCCAACATCCTGGCAGATAGGTTCAGTGCTAACTTTATCCCCCTCTCACCCCCTAAAGAGCCCATCTCTATACTGGAAGAATGCAAAGTTCCTGTAATCATGGCTGTAAAAACCACACTCTCCAAAGCCAAGAACACAGCATCCATGGGACCAGACAACATCCCAGGCTGTGTTCTACATGAACTACAGAACGTACTGGCACCCCAACTAAGTACCATGTTTAATCATAGCCTCACCTCAGGCTTAGTGCCTGCTGAATGGCGCACAGCAATTGTTATCCCACTCCACAAGGGGGGAGCCACCACGGACCCCGGGAACTACTGCCCTATTAGCCTGACGAGCCTGGTCTGCAAGGCCATGAAACTTATAAACAAAGATATTGGGAATCTCCAAACTCTGGACCCACCCAGTTTGGGTTTGTAAAAGGCAGATCATGTCTCCTAAACCTGATATACTTCTTTGAAGGAGTCACCAAAGCCGTAGACAAGGGTAAGGTGGTTCACACAGCCTATCTAGATCTTACCAAGGCTTTTGACACCATCCCCCACTCTGGAATTATAGATAAACTCACTAAACTAGGTATAAATCCCTATGTCACGAGATGGGTTGCCAATTGGCTCACTGACAGAACCCACACTGTGAAAGTAGCAGACTCCAAATCCGACTTCAGACCAGTGACAAGTGGAGTAACACAGGGTTCAGTCCTGGGTCCTCTCCTGTTTGGAATCTACTTCTCTGAAGTACAGGCTAACACAGAAGGTCTTTGGCTAACGAAGTTCGCAGATGACTGCAAACTAGGAGCCATAATCGAAACTCCTAACGATGTGGACATCCTACAAAAGGGCCTCACTGAGACAGATGCCTGGTGTCAAAACCATGGCCTCAAGCTCAATGCCAAAAAGTGCATGCCATCCCCTTTGGTAAAAACTCTGTACCCATGAACTACAACATAGGCAGTAGTATACTTAACACTGAAAGTGTGATAAGAGACCTTGGGACACAGGTGGACAATAGTGTCTCCTTTGATAATCACATCGCCACAGTAGTCAGGAAATCCTTCTATGTGCACACCTCATCACAAAAGGTTTCTCATCCAGAAAAAAAGAGGTCATTGTTCCCCTCTACTCATCACTCATTAGATCCATTATAGAGTACAATGCACCTTTTGGTATGTACCTCACAAGACATCTACAACAACTGGAAAGGCCGCAGAAATACCTCACAAAGAAGATTACTGGCCTCAAACAGATGCCCTATGCAGACCGTCTCAAAAAACTCCAGCTTTACTCCGTCGCATATCGCCTACTCAGAGGTGATCTCTGCCTAACATACAAAGCTATGTCAAACCCAGAGCTGTTGGACATGCTCCACTTAAAGAAATCCCAATCCCTCCGAGCTACACACTCTAGGGACCTAAACCTTGTCACCACATTAAACAGAACATGCCGAAGGGATAGATTCCTGTCCCAGAGACGTCCCATACTCTGGAATAAACTACCTATCTATATCAAACAAAGCTCCTCATTAGCACTCTTCAAGAAAAATCTTGATGATTGGATGGGAAATAGGAAATTCATCCCGGGGATCACCTCTGTGGCTCTGCTCGACAGTGGCACAGGAAAATAATTTTCTTGGGTGGCAAAAGCCAGGGTACCTTTTTGGCTGGGCTTGTATAGGCCTCAGGGTCGATAGCCTAGTACCTACCTATGAACCTATATAAATATACTCTGGGGTTACACAGTTTCAGAGGATGGTGAGTCTAGTCAGATGAGTCTTAATCGTAACAACCACCCATGCTGTTAACATTTTTTGTTATAATTGCACATCCTCATAAATAAAATACCTTCTAATACAAATTAAAACAAATATGCACGGTTTATTTTCCATAGCTGTAGTTTGCTTTTATAACTTAAGAACTAAAACCATTTCTTCTTTGTCCCTGAAAGTTATGTCTTACAGCAGTTGAAATTTTACTACAGCAAAAATAAGGGAAAATACTGGAAAATGGCACTCGGAAAGAAATGTGATGTGCTGTATTACATCTGCATCTAAAAGCACAATATAAATCCAAATACCTAGATCTGTTGTCAAAAATCTGAGTAGAAAATAATATACTGTTTCAGAGATATGACATATGTATTGGATCACCAGCCCTAAGAAAGTCATGCAGTGCCAAGTCTGGCATGTGGTACATACAGGTTGAACAAGCCTCATCAAGCTGAACTTGTTTCACAGAAAGCAGATTTAGGACTTAAAACATACAATTACAAAATGTAACAAAACCAAGGAGTGTGCATGTGCATGCTTGTGAGTGTGAGTGTGTGTGTGTGTGTCCATGGATGGCCGTATGCAGACATAAACAAGGAAGTTTACATCTATTTATTTTTCTGTTTCTTAGCAGAGAGGGAATGCCACTGCAGTACACTTCCTTGAGATGCCATATTAATTCTGAGATTTTGTGTCGGTCCCATCTATAATCTACACAACAAGTTGACATGCATTTTGTCGATCGTATGTGAATAAAGCCAGAAGACAGAAATAGTGTCGTTTTTGCCTTATCATTTTGCCTGGTCCCTGATAAAATGTTGTTTTTTCTAATAAATCACTGTGGATTAGTCGATCACTAATGCCACACATTAGTGTTTCATATAATTTCATATTGTTTGTTCTTCATAAATGTGTTGACGCAAAATCTATCAACTTTCTAAATGAATTAATATTTCAAAAACTGATTTTGGTTCTTTGTTCCCTCATTATGTTTGGCTTTCCTGTTTTTTAAGAAGTTATGCTAACAGTTTAAGAACTGAGTGGTATTTTTCTGGGAAGAAGCACGACTAATATAGTTGTCTGACATAAACTGGAAACTGCCCCCTGACTTTCAGAATGTCCCTGATTTTTGTCTCATTTTTTACCTGTTCCTTGTGAATGTATGGTTTTCTGGCAAACCACTTAGAATGGTAGTCATTAAATAATGATAGTCATTTGAGTCTCAAGTCGTTTTTTTATTCAAAAAATGCGTAATCTGCTGTATTAACAATTCTCTAAATGTATGAGTGAAACTTAAAATATGCCCCGTTTTTATGCTAAGATGTTGGCAGCTACTTGAGCACATTACTGTGTTCCCTTATTGTGTTTTATTTATTTAGTTTTTTTATTTTATCATAATTTTGAATTTAGCTAGCTACAATTACTAGGCCTGCAGAGGAAATACATAATTAGTGTTTGCTCATTGTTCTGGCTCTGCAAGATGATTGTGATCTGAGTGCACCAACTTTGGAATACTTTTATGTGTGACTACTATTTCATAGGTGAATACTAGGCAAACTGCCCTGAAGGACCATTTAAAGCTTAGACAATATCCCAAGGTCAAGATCAAACCCTGCACCTTGCCTCTGTGAGGTAAAAACTTTAACCATTATGCCAAGCTTTTTGTGTTAACAAAGCTGAAATATATTATGTGTCCATTCCTTTACTACAATCTGTTGAAAGAAGTATAAACAAAAGTGGTTATAGCTGGGTTGAGTCTGTCTATGGATGAAAATAACTGATCCTCTTTGGTCATTTTAAATAATCACTACTCTGACTTTGCGGGATTAGTCAGTATGTTAATTAAGGGCATGGAAAGCAATGCACAGGTTTCCCCTCCAGAGCCTATATGACACAGAGTACAGGGGCAGTGATTCCAGCCTTTCCAAATAACTAAGATTTGTGAGGGCTGAGATCCTTTTTGTTAGGAACTCCTCTTTCATGTTTTTGGTGTGTTTTGTGAGTTACGTGCCAAAGGGTGTGTTATATTGTATAATGGTTCTACCCAGGTCTAAGTACAGAAAAACAATAACTTCCTTAGTTTTAGATTAGATACCCGTTGTGATTAATTGTGAGATACGAGAGGATTTTCTGTCTTGCTACATGATGATTGGTAAGAAAGGGAGCTATCAACCTGGTGCACAAGTCCCTAATTAAGGACTCAGTGGAGAGTGGGATGTCATTTGAACAGCATGTAATAGGAATTTGTAGTTTTCTGAAGGAGATTAATCTTATTTCTTAGCATTTAGTTTGAGCCCTTTTTCAGTGCACCAGGAGTTAATACATGTTAGTTGCATTTCAAAGGTGTTATTATCATTGGCTGATGTAACTACTACACCCATCCTGCAATTATTATCAGACTTAGCCAGAGGTCCTTGTTGTCAGTATTTTGGTCAGAGAAATGAATGTCAAAAAAGGAGTGGGTCCAGTACAGAATCATGGAGAATGCCATTGGCCACCTTTTCCCCAACAGAGGAGGCATCATTGCAATTCAGCTTCCTCCATAGGGATCAGAGTTGCACTCAATAATTTGTTAACAATTCTATCATGTGGTGTGGTGTCAAAGGCCTTTGCAAGACCCAAGTAGACAGTGTGAACTGTGTGACCTTTTTAAAGAATTTCACAAGATTTGGCAGGCATGACCTGCCCTTAACAAATCCAGATTATTGTGGGTCAATCATGATCAAATTTTTAATGTCATGGTTTATGAGGTCAGTGATGATGCGTTCCATGGCTCTACAGACAGGACTCTTAAGGCTAATGGCTCTGTAGTTTCCCAGGTCAGTGCTGAACCCACCTTTAAGGAGGGGCATCACCACCCCAGTGTACTATGACTCAAGAATGTACCTAAGGGAATCAGCAAGAACCTTATTTACAGTATTTATTAGACTAACCAGTGTATTGTCTGGACACATTGAAGAGGTGTTTTTTGTGCTGATAGGTGTTTTAAAGATATGGTCCTTTGAAGTGGTGGAGGAGAGTGACTCAGACATGATTGTAGTGGGGTTAATAGTTTCAGGGAGAAAAGCATCAAACTTACTTGCCAGTATGTTGGCAGTGTCTTTTTGATTGAAATTTGATGTACCATTATAGATAATTTCAGAGTAGTGATGTGAATTATTCTTTAGTTTCCTAACATAGCTGAAAAAGACCTTATAATTTTCCTTTGCCCCAAAGCTAGCCTATATTTATGGGGTGCTTTGCTGGTCTTTGTAGCTGCTTTCAGTTTCTTGGTGAGGCATTTTATAATTGCTTTGTGATGAGAGGTTCTGGCCTTACAAGATAATCTGAGTAGTTTCTTCTATTGTATGATTTATTAATATCTACTGACCACCAGGGTGGTTAGTTATTTAATTTGCCAGTGTTTTTTGTTCTGGTGGGCACTAACCTATCAATGCATTTATCTAAAAAAGCATAAAAATCTATGCCATGGGCGGTTGTATATCATTATCTAATGTGGGGTTAACATGGGTGAATTTTGAGATCTTGTCATACAATTGTAAAAGTTTTGATTTTTATAAGTCTCTAAAGATGGCTGTATTGGTTACTGATGAGATGGATGTATTGAGGGTAAAGGTAACTAGTTTGTGGCTTGGCTTAACTAATGATGGACTATCCAGGGGCAAGGAACATGCAGTGATGAAGTTTGAGAACTAGCTCCAGGATATTTCCACCCTTCGTGGGATTCCGGACAATTTATTTTGTTAACCCAATTTAAGAAATATTGTGCATACTCAACGTTACAAGTGTCAGTGCTCCAGTCTACGGAGAGTTAGTTGAAGTCACTGAGGATTAGAGAATCATCTCTAATAGGAGTGTTTTCAAGAAATACCAGGAAGCTTTCATGATCCTGTGGGGCCATTGAAGGGATTGGTGTCTAGCTATAAGTTGAAATTTCAATTTGCCTGATATGAGATGGAGTTCATTAGGCTCACTCGGAAAAGAGTTAAGGGTGTGACTTTGAACCAGATAAAATCCCTGATGAACAATGAGACTCCTGTGTCATTTCCAATTGGTTTGAAGGCATAATAAGCACAGACCTCCAGCAAGGATAGGGTACACTCATTACACTGGAGCCATGGCCAGTGACTATATAAATACTGACTCATTCAGATGCAGAAGTGCCTCCAAACTGGTTTGTTGATAAGACTGTTGTCACTGAAAAGGCCCACCTTGATATTGTCAAATTTATGACTTAAGGTTTATAGGTGTATACAAGGCTAACAGCCACTAGGGCCTTTATAAGCCTAACCATACAAGTCAAATATGTCCCACAATTTGTATGCTTTAGACATTTACATAGGGGTGATTGTAGGTTAAAACATGATTTACTCACAACTTCTGTCCATCAGAGACATGGGTGCCAGACCACGGGTGAATTTTTGATTTCCCATCCAATGGTCCAAGTTATTCTTATTAGGAAGGGGCTTTGTATCATGTGGATGGGGAGCCTGTTTCAGAGAAAGGGAATTCTCTGAGATACATATATGTCTCTACAACATATCCTATTTATGTTGCAAGCAAAATTTAGGTCTATAGATCTAGTAGTTCTGATACTGTTTGCTTTGTGGCTGTACAGAATATTCATCAGAGTGGATCCAGAGTTGCCTTGTATGCCAGGCATAGATTACCTCTGAGTAGTCTATAGGACACCAAGTATAGATATAGAGCTTTGAGGCAACCCTTATAGGACTTCGTGTTTATGCCCTGTATTCTTTTTGTAAGGATTTATTAGTAAGGTTAGAACATTCATCAATTGAATTCTCCCTAAAAAACGTCTTAGTGTGGGCCGCAAAGGATATGGCCAGTATGTGGAATCCCTTAAACAAGAGGTCCATATCATCATTTCAAAGCAACCAGGACTTTTTATCTAAAACAGGAAGATTCATTCTGCTCCACCATGGAACAACACTGGCTATTTAGTCAATTGTTGAATGCAATCATCTTTTCCCTAAATTTAGGCATCATCCTTGGTGAAGGGAGGATGCCACTCCAAGTCAGTCTTATCCTTGGCTGAAGCATGTGTACCAAGTTCCAGTGAGTCCTTCTACATGTCTTTCATGGGCTTTTGTTTTATATTGCTCACTGCAGCATAGACTAAATAAGCATGTATTTTACAGGTTTGACACAGCTGACAAAAGTTGTTAATCATCAAATCATGTGCAGGGTATGGTATCGTTGTCATCTATAAAAGTGGTTGATTGTGGTTTATGTTGAATGTTAAAAAGTTGAAATTATTTGTTTTCTAGTAATTAGGTGCATTTTTTCTGTGATACTTACTTTTGTGTACTTGAAGGTTCATTGCTTAACAAGGTTAAAATCCATGATCTCGGTGTTGCAAAATAATTCACTGCTGTTGAGGTCTCTTAGTGAGCAATGGCAGTGATTCTTTTCTTTTGGGAGATTTCTCCCTTTGTGTTTGATTATGGAGCTGGTATACATATGTTTAGAGGGTGTGTGGGGAGCTTGTCCCCTGAAAAAATACTTACAATTCAATTAGTTGTTGGTTTTGAATTTAACTTCATCTTCATTGAAGTTTGCGTTCAGGTATGTTGGCTCATGATTTTTGTTTTCTTTTAAGTTGGGTTATGAGTTTGTGTCCTGTAATCATTTATATACATATTGCCTTCAATGTCTTCCTGGACATACTTCAGTGGAGAACATGGACAGGCTGGTGAGAGACTTACCAAAGTACAGTACTTTACAGTATGTCTGGTGCCAAGGGAAACCAAATTTTGGACAATAAATTTGTGTTGTTGTGACTGATGTGTTTCTGGCAAGTTAACCTGTGTCCGCAACCATGGAGGAATTACTAGGGAAAATCGTGAAATCACATGTGGAGAGTGACCAAAAACTGGTGCGGCTACAATGGCAATTGATTATACAGGCTAGTGTAGCTGCCAACCCACAGGACTGTACCACCTTTGAAGAAAGTAATAGGGAG
This sequence comes from Protopterus annectens, assembly GCF_019279795.1. Classification (NCBI taxonomy): domain Eukaryota; kingdom Metazoa; phylum Chordata; order Ceratodontiformes; family Protopteridae; genus Protopterus; species Protopterus annectens. The sequence continues at coordinate 624,178,925 of NC_056726.1, read as the reverse complement.
GATGACATGGAATCTTATTGAGTGATTCAGTGATTAAGTCTGAAAGGTAGTGCAGAGGACTAAAGCTCTGACTTGTTATGAGCTGCTTCTTGTACCAGGGGTATACAGTTTGAAAATTTCCACCTTCATTTGCCTATTGTGTGACCTCCAATAAGTCACTTAACCATAAAGTGCTTTCTGGCAAATGGGAATTTGCTCTAGGCCACTTAATAGTCTCCTTCTCCTGGATTGCATGCTTAGTAACTACCGATGAACCTAGGAACTTTTGAGTACCCTGTACAGAAAACAAATTTTTGTCCAAAACCGCAGAGGATCATTTAATGTGATGAAAAGAAATTGGGGTAAATTTCAAGGTTAAACAGCCAGGAAAACATTATTGTTTTCATGCCACAGAAGGACGAAGAAAATTCTTCAGAGAGTTTGAAGCTGAAGGAGAATTCTAAGAATCAGGTACCTGAAGCGCAGTTCGAGGCATCCTTGTCAAAATGCAAATCCAGCCCTGTGATGCCAAGATATAAAGCCCCAACTGCACCCCCAGTGTTTGACTAGCTTTACAGGCTTTTAAATGACCTGGCAGGGTAGGATAGAAGTGAGTGGATGTCATCTGCAATCCCATCCTGGGAAGAGATGGAGCTTGGCTCACTGCACCAGCAATATCTGCAGGAATGCAAGTGTATAACCAACAATATGTAGAGTATCATATGACTGAAGTGCAAGAGGTGTGCCACTTTGTTGGGTAGTTACACATATGTTGAAGGCCATGTGCACCTCCCAAGGCAGCTGCAGCTGAGCTGACAGGCTGCTGAGGAGGTGAAGATAGGACAGTCCACAGCATCTGTAGACTGGTCTGTTCCCTAACTCCTGACTTTTGCCACCAGTGGGAAACAAAGGGACCAGAAGGCTGTTAATCCAATGGAGGAGCAAATGGGTCAATTGGGTGTGAGAAGGGAATCCACTGGTTTGATTCTACTGCCCCCCCCCAAAAAAAAAAATAGCAGAAAGGAACAGAATTTCTCTTAAGAAATAAGACTATTTTTATAAATCCCTGGGAGAATGAAACTGATAAAGCACTGCCAACAGACAATACCAGAAACAGAGTACCTGAGTCACAAAAACAGAGAAGTTAAAAAAAAAGAATACTTAAATTCGGTATAATTGAGGAGTCACAGAATGACTAGAGCTGCCTAGTAGTGCATTTACAGAAGTCACAGATTCTGTAATGTGTTTAGAAAACTGAATAGAATTTCATTGTTTGAATTGTATGCCACATTCAGAATTATTTAGCAGAGAACATAGGTAAGATCAGATATTCAAAAACATTAGACTTGACAAAGAGACACTGGCATTGGCAGAAACCACTCAAACCCTCTGCCAAATGAAAAACAGCCTTGCAATCCTATATGATCTTCTCCAGCATGCAGCATGCATCTGGCTTACATGGAGCCCCAGCTATCTTTCAGTGGCTTATGGATTAAACACTGAAGCTTTACTCCAATATGGCATTCAGTCATTAGACTGTGAGTCTCACTTAACATGCAGAGTGTGTTATAATTCATAAGGTAAGCTATAAATGCTAAGAAAAGTAAAAATTGTGTATGATGTAAGTCAAGTACTTTGGGTACCTTGTTCAGGGGTAGTAAGATCACAAATAAAAGCAATAGAGGCCTAACAAACTGGCCTGTACTCTCAACTTAGAGGCATGTGAATGTATTTTCTTGAACTAGTTGCTTACTACAAAAATGTACCCAGTTTTGTGTCTGACCACAAAAGTGTGAAAAATAAATGTGACATCCAGATAATATTCCACCGATCTGCCAACAATAATGTAATGTTCCCCACTGAGTTAGTAACTAAGGAGATTCAAGCCTCAGTACTGACTCTAATATGAGACTGTCACTTAAACAGGAGTGATATTTTACAGTTTCCCCTAAGAGCACAGCAGGAACATGCTCTGTAATCTGGGACTGGACTATATACCTCTGTCTACCCCAAATATAACTCCTTATTACACACTTCAGAGCAATGTGCCCCAGTTTAAGACCTCTGATGCACTTACAGTTACATAAATTAAATATCACACATCCAAACACTTCTAGGAAAGCCCGACACAGATTTCCACCTATGCCCCTTCCCCAAAATAGCATGGTAATGCTGCCACCAATCAGACAGCCTACATGCCCTTTTTAAAGAGGTGTCCAATTATGCAAGTTAGATATTAAAACAAATGATAGCAAATGACCTAAAGCAACCAGGCTTTTAGAGTGGCCCAGGAAGTTATCAAAGCAGGTATATGCACTCCCAAATCACTAAAGAAAACACTGACTTGACCAGCCACAATGTAAGTTAATAAAAATATTTAATAATGAGCAAAATGATGAAACATATAAAAGAGTAATTTCCAATAAACAAACAGAACTCAATCAACAGGAAAATGAAATCAATAATGTAGGATAGAAATCCAACATTTATTAAAACTCTAACTGATTAGTTATAATTTTCCTATATGAGCAAAGAACACTGTCACTGATCTAAACTAAATTATTACAACAGAGCAAAGGCAGGCTTACAGTTATTGGTGAGCCCTTGTGGGTATCCATTGCACACTACAACTGTGAACAATTGACAACTTCTATAACTGGCTGTTAACTGACAACTACTGACAAAGCAGGGTCTTTTATAGCCTAGCTCAACTGTCGCAACTGTTCCACCACTGTTCAAGTCTTTAAAACATTCTGTACAAACAGATTACAAATCAACATGTAAGAACTTATTTATAATACCATAGCTAGTCATGCTGACATATAATACACAGGTTAATCTGAAATTATGCACAAAATCTCAGCCAGACATGCTAGCACAGCTGACAGTTTCTAATTTCTTCACACTCCTCTCAAGGTGTGATGGTCTCTTGAGGCAGATCATGTAATGACCTCAAAAGTGTCATTTGTTCTGAACCTGTGCTAGTAATGCCTGATTTTCCAGAATTTGATTTCTATACCATTGTATCAGTAGTGCATTTGAGTATTGTGCTACCAAAGATATTCAAGACGTGGCACACCCTTTCTATTATATCAGCAGGAGACTGAATGATGAAGAAAAAGAAGTTATGTACCTACCATAACTTTCCATGTTAGTTGTCTTCATCTCGCCTTCTTTCTTGCTGGTTGGGATCGGAGCCAATCCTCGGCTCCAACTCGGCCATCTTCTATAGCTTGAGAGCTGTTTACTGGCTCAAGGCTACCCCTTATCCCATGATGCCTAGCGATAGTTACCCAGATCTCGTTTGAAATAGCTAACCCCAGACATAGCCAGAGAATAAACCTGTCCAAACAAATAGGTTGAGTATACCTGTCATGCTCTCTAAGTCAGTAGAGGAAACAAACCAGAGAACACTCAGCCAGTGAAACCAGAACTCCTCTCGGTCCAATAGGACAGGGGGACAGAGGGTGGGACGCAAGAAAGAAGGTGAGATGAAGACAACTAACATGGAACGTTATGCTAAGTACATAACTTCTTTATGGTAAGTTGTCTGTCTCGCCTTCGTTCTTGCTCGTTGGGACAGCGTCCCTAGCACCTAGAGTCCTGGGTGGCTCATTGGAACAGACTCTTCAGAACAGTGGAACCAAAGTCAGCTCTGCTCCTGGAGACCATATCTAGCTTGTAATGGGAAATAAAGGTATGAGGATTTGCCCACATAGCAGCTGCACAGATAGAATCCATGGGCAACCTAGACTGGAAGGCTACAGAGGTGGCCAAGGCCCTAGTAGAATGACCTTTCAGTTTGATAGGCAACTTATTGTTCCTTAATTGATAAATGAAAGTAATAGTGTGAGACAACCACCTGGATAAGGTCACCTTGGAAACTGGGAGACCTTGTTTGCCTAGAGCATAGGAAAGGAATAGTTGGTCCGACTTCCTTATTTCCTTAGTCCTGTGCAGGTAAAAACACAATTGTCTATGAATGTCCAATTGGCATAATTACTCTGCCTTGTTGGTGTGGTTAGGGAAAAACACAGGAAGGTCTATAGATTTGTTTAAATTATTTTCTGAGCAGACTTTCAGAAGAAATGAAGGATTAGTCCTCAGAGCAACACTGTCCTTATGAAAAAACAAGTATGGTGGATGAACACCTAGTGCCTGAAGTTCAGAGATGCATCTGGCTGAAGTAATAGCTACCAGAAAGAGTGTCTTCCAATATAGAAACTTTAATGGAGCAGGATGCTGCTGGTTCAAAAGGGGGCAGAGTTAAGGAAGTTAGTACCAAATTAAGGCCCCAAGGAGGAGGGGCATCTCTCACTGGAGGCCTAAGGAGAGTGGTCCCTCTCAAAGAAGCTTTACAGAATTTATGAGACATAATGTTTGAATTTGACAAACCAACATGAAAGTTAGAAATGGTCGCTAATTGAACCCTGATTGTAGCAGAAGCGGACCCGGAATGAAAAAGTTGTGCTAGGAAATCCAGAATTTCGTGGACTGGGGCTGAAAAGGGATCTACGTTACTAGCCTCTGCCCAACAAGAAAAACATTTCCATTTACTAGCATAAGTTTTTTTGGTTGTGGACTTGTGAGAGGAGACAATTATCTCCCGTACAGCCGGGGAAATGCTGGGAAGCCTGGCTAAGGTTGGAAGTGGAGCAACCAAGCTGTGAGTTGGAGAGTTTGGAGGGATTGATGCAACCCGCCTGATTGATCAATCAGTAGGTCTGGAGTCGGATCCAGAGTCCAAGGCTGATCGAGAAGGTAATGGTGCAAATAACTAAAATCCACTCCTACAGCCAATGACCTATGACTGCAGTTGAAAAAACAAGTTTATTGATCCACAGGTCACAAATCACAAGTGTAATCCACAAAAAATCACAATATAAAATCCACTTGGAACACAACAGGTCAAGAGCTTTCGTCAATAGACTACATCAGAACAATTCAAAACTTGTGCAGTTAACATTTTTATATATTAAAAAAAAAAAAAAAAAACCTGCCATCAACTAAGTTAAACAACCCTAAATTAAAGTGACAGTGTTATTCTGAGCTAAAAGATACTATGACAAATAAAAATTTCACTTGAAAGTCTGAAAATCACTCAAAACTTAAAACATAGTCTATACAATATGTATACATCTATATTAAAACAAATATGATAAACTATGTTTTATTTAATTGTGTTGAAATGATAGAAAATGTTGTTACATTGTTTCTGGGACAAACTAATGGTAAAGTAAGTTTACCGCAGTTCGGGCTTTAAACTAATATGTTCATTAATCCCTGGAAATACAGTGACGTTTAGTCTAAGTTGCCATCTTACTTCTGCTCTAAGCAGTTGGTTGGCCCAGTCCCTCCCCTGATATTCTTGGCCACAACCTCCAAAATCCCAAACCGAAAGTAGTGGTCCGGGTAGTTGGCAATATGTTTATAAAGGGCATTGTTATTGTCCTTCCTTAAAATACTGTACATGTGTTCATAAATTCTCCTATTCAGTTTTCTTTCTGTTTTCCCTATGTAAAAATATCCACAGGCCTGACAAACAGCAAGGTACACCAAACCCAAAGCAAAATACAGTCTACACAAAAAACACACTGTACTACAAGACTATAGCTAAAGGATTTTTTTTTTTTAATAGGAAAGTCTCTAACTTAAATGGCTAGCCTATGAAAGAAAGTTAGAAGGAAAGCCTCTAACCTAAATGGCTAACCTGACAAGAAGAGGATAGGGGGGAGGGGCAGGGGAGAACTTTCTAAGTTAAACGAGTTCTACAAGGAAAGGGAGGGATACTACATTTAAACACTAGCTATCACAAAAAACAAGACTAAACGTTAACAATAAAACACTGAAAAAAATATAATTCTAGAGTAAGAAAGTTATATGAAAAAACTTTATACGAGCCTGAGCCAGAAAAACGACACCTCGCAGCTGAAGCGGCAAACGAGATCTGGGTAGCTATCGCTAGGCATCATGGGATAAGGAGTAGCCTCGAGCCAGTAAACAGCTCTCGAGCTATAGAAGATGGCCAAGTCGGAGCCAAGGATCGGCTCCGATCCCAACCAGCAAGAACGAAGGCGAGATAGACAACTTAACATAAAACATTTTCTGCAATTGAAAGAAAGTGCTTTGAAATGCTGATTGTTAGGCAGGTGCTTCAGTTTGGTAACATATCATGCCCATTTGAAATGCTTAAATAGGCAAGATAATGGCAGTACAAAGATTTGCTGGTGGGCAACATTCATTCAATTGTTTCTTTTTCCTGTGACCCACAGGTCCAGCCTTGTAAAAATGCTGATTGGAGTCCAGGCCTACAGCCCAGCATTTTCTTTCCAAACTAAGTGGCTGGGAAACACTTTCTCTGAATGACATAGTTAATAAGGTTTTTATCGTGAATTAATTTTCTGTAAAAAAGGTTGCCTGTAAAAAGCAAACTAGAAATTTAGTCATGTATATCAAAGTTCACCTGAAAAAAAAGACCCGGAAGCATAGAATGAATGAGGACTCAGTCAGGATTAATCTGTGGAGTATATTTTGTGGATAATACCTAATGGAGCTACTTGTTTTAATGCTGAAATCTGGGTGTGGGGAGAGACTTGAAACTTTGGACTTTCCTTGTGTTAGAGACAGCATTTGTCCTGAAAGGATTGTGTGGGTTATGCTCTGTTACTGAGAAACAGCTAAATTGTTTTTGAAGCAGCAAAGACAAGTAGGTTGATATTTGGGATTTTGGTTTAAACCTGTCTTTTACATATGTCCTGGGTCATGCAAGTGTGTACACTTTTACGTGATATACATCTGTATGTCATATTGTATGTCATATCCCTCATCAGGCCCATAATTGAGTACAATGCCCCTTTTGGGATGTACCTTACCAGACACCTGCAGCAACTGGAAAGACCCCAAAAGTACCTCACCAAGAGGATCAAAGGGCTCAAACAGATGCCATATGCTGCCCGGTTAAAGAAACTCCAGCTCTACTCGGTGGCATACCGCCTGTTCAGAGGCGATCTGTGCCTGACGTATAAAGCCATGTCCAACCTGGAATTAATGGACATGCTGCACCTCAGAAAATCCAAATCCCATCGAGCTACGCGCTCGAGAGACTTGAACCTCAGCACTGAAATAAATAGGACATGCTGGAGGGACAGATTCATAACCCAGAGGCTACCTTCACTCTGCAATAAAATCCCAGTCCAGATTAGGCAGAGTCCCTCATTGACTCTCTTCAAGAGGAATCTTGATGAGTGGATGGGAGATCGTAGGTTTACCCCGGGTATCACTTCTGTGTCACTGTTAGACAGAGGCACAGTATACTAACCTCGAAAAAGGGCATAGCAAAATAAATTTAAAATGGGTGGCGAAAGCCAAACACATTCTGGCTAGGCTTATAAATGCCCTAGGGCAGATAGCCTAGTATGAACCTATGAACCTATATTCATATAAATGTGTATATGTGAAACTTATTTGTTTTACATGTGTGTGTGTGTGTGTGTGTGTCTATATATGTTTGCATGTGTGTGTGTGCATATATATATATATATATATATATATATATATATATATATATATATATATATATTATATATACGTATGTATATGGATCTATGTCAAATGATCAACGTTTCATAAAGTCAAACATAATATGGTCAAGACCATATGATCAAATTTCTAAAATGTTAACCAAGACTAAGCAACAAAAGCTATGTTTTTGCATCCCCTGCACCCCCCCCCCGCGTGTTATATATACCAATTCTGAGATTGCACTATAGTAGAGAAAAGGATTAATTCCTCAGTCCTCACTGTACAGCAATCTCCATATAAAAGCTTTGAAGTTCTGGAAAGTTGAACTTATGGTCTATAAAGTTCAACTTTCTGGAACTTTGATCATCTGAAGGAGACACACACACACACACACACATATATATATATATATATATATATATATATATATATATATATAGTTATGCACATACAAATATCTTTGGCATCAAAAAATTAATACAGAAACATTGGGATGTATTGCAAAGTCATGAGATATTAGGATCCATATTGTATTTTGCATACATAAGAGCTAAGACTTTATCACAGTACTTTAATCATATTAAATGGAAGAGTAACCTCTTGATTCCAAATCAAGGAGTGCAGCAAATAAAAGATTTCAAACAATGCAGCAGATGTATGCACGTTTCTACAGTTAATACATGTCGATACTTTATTTTTTATTTATTTTATTACTATTTGTTCACTGGGTAAGTGGTCTGGTTTGTTGACTCTTTTCAGCCATGACCCACACTCAAAGTGGGAAGAATATATTAGAATCTTACTAATAAGAATATATTAGAATCTTACTAATCCACAATATCATATATAGAATGAGTGAATGGTTAAATTAATTGCATGATATATTTTATACAACCCTGGTGAGATCAAGAAAATCCAGGCAGAGTGCAATGAAAGAAGTACTAAGAAAAAAAATAATACGAAATATGCATAAAATACGGTGCAGTTATGCATAAAAGTGCATAAACATATACTCATATATACATATGAAATATGCATGCATAAAATGCTACTTTATGACGCTGAGAAAAGTTTCTTTAAATGTACGCTATTATCTATGATTTGGGGTGTTACGTTACCTAATCATTGCCATGGTAATAGTTGCAAGATGATTCTGTAAAGAAATAATCTTAAGTGCATCTTTGAAACTTTTAATGGACTGTAGATTTTGGATGTCAGTAGGCGGGTGGTTTCATATAGCAGGTCTCAATCTAGAGAAGGCTCCATCATCTATACCAGAATTAAACGGGTGACATACCAAAGAGAAAATATTATGTTGTGTACATCTGAGTTCATAAGGGTTGTCCAGTGAACATAGTTTCATTGTTAAAAGGGGGGGGGGGGTGACCATGCTTTAGAATCTTGTAAATTGCAGTACTTAGATTCAAAGTAGCTCTGTGGGGCCCTGAAAGCTACATAGAATTTGTAGCAAAGCACTGAAAGATATTTGGAATCTGTAGCAAATTGCAATGGTGCATCTGAGGATCTGCTAAAAGAATAAATTTGCAGATCTTATTCTCAATGGTCTGTGACTGCGGTGGTGGTGCTGCGGTAGCGTTGTTGCCTCACAGTTAGACGTTGCCCGTTCGATTCTCAGTTAGAGCGTCTTCTGTGTGGCGACATGCGTGAATGGGCATTCCTTCGTTGAAGGTTGTGTGTTAGGCCTGGCAAGCCAGCACATAAAAAATCTACTGCCAATCTATAGCGGACCGGAGTTCCGCTGTGGCGACCCCTAACCGGGAAAAGCCGAAAGACACAAACAATTCTCAATGGTCTGTGAGTATTGTGGGCTGAATGTATAACATGAAAAGGAAGGCCATATTCCAATTTGGTGTTAAAATATTTTTGCCAATAGCCCTGTGAGCAGTGGGTGAAAGGAAGTGGATGACCTTTTAACATAGTTTTAATTAAGTAAGGACATTACTGTTTTACAATATCAGTATGTCCGATAAAGGACAGAGTGGGGTCAACTATAAGACCATGATACCTCTGTTCAGTGATCCCATTATGATCTGTTGAGAGAAGGGGATGGACAGTAGGACATTTTTTAGCTGAGGTGAAGACCATGACATTCGTTTTCTTGGAGGTAATGAGCAGTTTGTTAGAGGTGGGCTAGGTTAACTGAGTGAAGCTGACCTGTAACTTCATTTGCAGGTCAGAGTGGCTTGTATTGGATTGTAGTAGCAGCATGTCATCTGCATACATTATTAATTTAAGATTCGGTAGTTCTAAGGTGAGATCATTGACAAAAACAGAGCATAGTAGAGGACCTAGCACAAACCCTTGCAGTACACCTAAGTTAGGTGTACCAGCAGTGGTGGATGAGATGTCACTATGAATCTGGGAAAATTCTGTCTTTCAAAAACCAGCAAACAGTGCTATTATTAAAGTTTCATCTTTTGAAATTATTGAGAAGGCGGCTATCACTGACTGTTCCAAAAGCCCTTTTCATGTCAACAGACGTGCAGTAATGACTCCCTCATTCAGGCTGCAATAAGTGGTATTAATGGCCACTAATACCATTCAAGTTGCAGCAAATAGTATTAGTGGCCATTACCAGGGCAGTGAAGGTACTGACGGCATTGGAAAAGCCATGCTATGCATCACATAATAGCTCATAGATGTAATGTGGTTAAGTACTTGTATCTATGAAAGGTTTTCAGATACTTTGGCAATATGGCACAAGTTAGAAATAGGTTTGTAATCCTTCAGCCTGTTAGGAGAAACGAATTTTGGTAGTGAGATATAATTACATACTTATGCTGATAGAGCAGGGTGCGAGTACAGAGAGAGAGGTTAAAGCTATATGAGTTAGAGATTTAGCAGCTGCAAGCCTTAGGGCAGTGGCATGAAATTTGCTGAATTTGGATCCTGAATTGTTAAGTTTGAGTAGAAGGGACTTGGCCTCTTTTACTGAAAATTGCAGAGAAGTGAAGGGTTGCTGCATTAGAGGCTAGAAGGTATAAATCTTTTCTGGGTATTGACAGGGTTGTTCCACATATGATGACCAATAATGTTCAGTTGAGCAAGTTGTTAAAAGAAAAAGAAAATAAATGGATTATTAACATAAGGGCTTTGTTAAACTAAGGACTAAGGAAATATTCTTAATACACAATTCAAAAAGATATTTGGAATAACCTGAATGGCCTTTGGTTGCAGCTAGGAATAGTATTTTACAAGTGTGTGGTTGTACATCATGGATATTATATTTTGTTGGAGCTCTTCTAATTTAGCTGGTGCATCATATAGCTGAATATAGAGGTGCCACATGTTCAGTTGTTTCGTTATTTAACTATTTAGTTCATCATTAATTGTCGTCATTATATTTGATATGAACAATGTATAGTGGCTGGGATGATAATTTATTTGATCACTAGATGGAGGTGAATACATAAAATAATAATATTTGTATCTCTGTGAAGGGGGCATGATACGCATACATTTATATGTCTGTCAATATTCTCTGTATGTTTTTTAAGGACAAACTTTATGCAATTTTTTTGACAAAAATATATAATATTGGATGGCATGTTTTATTAATTCAGAGGCTATTTTTGATTAGTATGTGCAAGCAGTTAAGATAATCACAACATTTTCTACTAAAAGATATGGAAATTCTAATGGAACGTTTCTTGCAGAGAAGTGAAATGTTACTGTGGCAGTAAATTACAGCCAGAAATAATAGCAGTATTTGTTTTGGAGCGTGAACACACACACACACACACACACACACACACACACACACACACACACACACACACCTATCTGGGTGTACTTAAAAATGCTTAAATACTTTGTCAATATTGCTGATGCCAATAACAAAAAAAGTCAAATAAAAAACTCAGCACTCAACTGCAAATACTCCGAGATATAACCCTGGAGCATGTAGTTAAAAATGACTTTTTTTTTTTTTTTGTAGGGGGCAAGCCCTAGAACAACCTGCTAATTATTATATTACAAGTCTGACATATCACAATACCAGGGAAAGGACATATTTCCCATTCCAGGTACTGTAGTGATCTCAGAGAAATGTCAATCAGCTATGTTGTCCACCAATGTGTGTTGAC
>NC_056726.1:624067319-624164819 GCF_019279795.1 Protopterus annectens | reverse complement strand
AGTTTAAGATTTTGACAGGTTGAAAGACTGATTTGGTAGAAGTTGTGGCAAGAAGTGTGTTTGAGTTCAAGGAGGATTATGGCAAGGGCAGGTTTTGGAGATTAGGAGGTGGTTTTTAACTACAGATTTGAAACAAGTGTAACTTGTGATGTTGCGTATTCCAGGTGTGGGAGACAGTGTGTTTATATAGGAGTTTGCCAATATTTTTATTAGGTTTCTATATGTCTAGTAGGTTCTGGTCTGAGCTATAGAGTGGGCTAACAGATGTGTAGTGAGATGCTAATGATGTGAGTGACGGGCAGGCTAAGGCTTTATTTATCAGGGAGTGAGTTAGCTGCAGCTGTGAGAGAAGTAGGAGTTGGGGGAATTCAAGCCATTGGAGTTGGTTCAGGGCAAGGCAATGATGAGATCTGTATGGTAGGTTACTGGCAAATCTGGCTATGCTGTTATAGGCCTGTTCGAGTTTGGATAGGAGCGATGACTGGAGGTGGGTTAGGACTGGAGAGGCATAGAGAAGGGAAGGGAGGAGAAAGGCTTGAGCAAGAGATGGTCTGGATTTGGGAGTGAGGAATTTTTTATTTCTGTAGAAGAGGCCTTGTTTTTGATTTGTTTTTTTGATACACTATTGTATATGGATGTCGAATTTTAGCTGGTCATCAATTATAGTTCCAAGTAGTTTGGTGTGGGGAAGGGCAGTGATGGGAGTTTTACTGAGGGAGAGAATGGTAAAAGTGGATTTATGGTGAGAGAGGGATTTGGGTAGGAAGAGAAGGAGCTTAGTCTTTTTGGAGTTAAGTAAAAGTTGGTGTTCAGTTAGCCATTTTTCTACAGAAGTGAAAGTATATTGTGTTATAGAAAGAAAGGCTATCACTGACTGTTCCAAAGCCCTTTTCATGTCAACAGGCGTGCAGTAATGACTCCCTCATTCAGGCTGCAATAAGTGGTATTAATGGCCACTAATACCATTCAAGTTGCAGCAAATAGTATTGGGCCATTACCAGGGCAGTGAAGGTACTGACGGCATTGGAAAAGCCATGCTATGCATCACATAATAGCTCATAGATGTAATGTGGTTAAGTACTTGTATCTATGAAAGGTTTTCAGATACTTTGGCAATATGGCACAAGTTAGAAATAGGTTTGTAATCCTTCAGCCTGTTAGGAGAAACGAATTTTGGTAGTGAGATATAATTACATACTTATGCTGATAGAGCAGGGTGCGAGAGAGGTTAAAGCTATCAGTTAGAGATTTAGCAGCAAGCTAGGGCAGGGCATGAAATTTTGGATCCTGAATTGTTAAGTTTGAGTAGAAGGGACTTGGTCTCTTTTACTGAAAATTACAGAGAAGTGAAGGGTTGCTACATTAGAGGCTAGAAGGTATAAATCTTTTCTGGGTATCGACAGGGTTGTTCCACATATGATGACCAATAATATTCAGTTGAGCAAATTGTTAAAAGAAAAAGAAAATAAATGGATTATTAACATAAGGGCTTTGTTAAACTAAGGACTAAGGAAATATTCTTAATACACAATTCAAAAAGATATTTGGAATAACCTGAATGGCCTTTGGTTGCAGCTAGGAATAGTATTTTACAAGTGTGTGGTTGTACATCATGGATATTATATTTTGTTGGAGCTCTTCTAATTTAGCTGGTGCATCATATAGCTGAATATAGAGGTGCCACATGTTCAGTTGTTTCGTTATTTAACTATTTAGTTCATCATTAATTGTCATCATTATATTTGATATGAACAATGTATGGTGGCTGGGATGATAATTTATTTGACCACTAGATGGAGGTGAATACATAAAATAATAGTATTTGTATCTCTGTGAAGGGGGCATGATACGCATACATTTATATGTCTGTCAATATTCTCCGTATGTTTCTTAAGGACATACTTTATGCAATTTTTTTGACAAAAATATATAATATCGGATGGCATGTTTTATTAATTCAGAGGCCATTTTTGATTAGTATGTGCAAGCAGTTAAGATAATCACAACATTTTCTACAAAAAGATATGGAAATTCTAATGGGACGTTTCTTGCAGAGAAGTGAAATGTTACTGTGGCAGTAAATTACAGCCAGAAATAATAGCAGTATTTGTTTTGGAGCATGAAAACACATACACACACACACACACACACACACACACACACACACACACACACCTATCTGGGTGTACTTAAAAATGCTTAAATACTTTGTCAATATTGCTGATGCCAATAACAAAAAAGTCAAATAAAAAACTCAGCACTCAACTGCAAATACTCCGAGACATAACCCTAGAGCATGTAGTTAAAAATGACTTTTTTTTTTTTTGTAGGGGGCAAGCCCTAGAACAACCTGCTGTACAAGTGGTGACTAACAAGTGTGTCAAAGGTCATGTAAATATATAAGAACTTAACATTGTTCAAAAGATGAAGAGAGAAAGAAAAAAAATTGTAAAAATGAGATATAATATTAGTACATTATAGTATTCAGTATAGTATATGGTAAAGGTACAGATAAAACCAAGTATATGCAAAAATAGTTTAACAGATTTGTTCAGTATCATGTGCAATCATGAATTCTGTACATTCAGAATAACAAATATCAATTCTTGTTCTAAAACTCTTGGTTCACTGTTGGTTAGGGTCTATATTATGATATTGCATGCTCCAGAAGAAGCGAACCACACATAATGTCGACCCATATAGCGAAAAGCTTACAGCGTTGAAATGTCAGAACAAGCGATTTTTTTTTCCAAAGGGAAAAACTGTAAACATTACATAATGTGGGGGCTTTCCCCACACCCCTGATGTGGGAGGCTGTGCCCCCCACCACCTACTTAAATATACCAACTCTGAGATCACACTACAGTGCCCGAAAAAGGCAAACTAGTGAAAGCGGACCAAACTAATTCTTTCCCAGGAAAGTATTAAACATTTTGGCTTACGCTTAAGCTATTTTGTGTTTTGTGTTTTCAATTTGATAAAGATGCATTCGAGCAACCTGGCCTTAACAGCAAGCGTAATAGGGGAGCTGTTGGTTATTACATTAAGTGGCAGATGAATTCAAAGTGAATGCACAGTAGGGTTTAACAGCTACTTTGACTGACTTGTTTACTCTAAGATCATTGTTTATTGGTAAATTGTTGTGAGAATAGTTTAAGATTTTGACAGGTTGAAAAGGACTGGTTGGTAGAAGTTGTGGCAAGAGTGTGTTTGAGTTCAAGGAGGATTATGGCAAGGGCAGGTTTTGGAGATTAGGAGGTGGTTTTTAACTACAGATTTACTTGAAACAAGTGTAACTTGTGATGTTGCGTATTCAGGTGTGGGAGACAGTGTGTTTTATATAGGAGTTTGCCAATATTTTTTATTAGGTTTCTATATGTCTAGTAGGTTCTGGTCTGAGCTATAGGAGTGGGCTAACAGATGTGTGAGTGAGATGCTAATGATGTGAGTGGAGGGCAGGCTAAGGCTTTATTTATCAGGGGGTGAGTTAGCTGCAGCTGTGAGAGAGAAGTAGGAGTTAGGGGGAATTCCCGCCATTGGAGATGGTTCAGGGCATGGCAATGATGAGATTTGTATGACAGGTTACTGGCAAATCTGGCTATGCTGTTATTGGCCTGTTCGAGTTTGGATAGGAGTGATGACTGGAGGTGGGTTAGGACTGGAGAGGCATAGAGAAGGGAATGGAGGAGAAAGGCTTGAACAGGAAAAGGTCTGGATTTGGGAGGTAGGATTTTTTTATTTCTGTAGAGGAGGCCTAGTTTTTGGTTTGTTTTTATGATACACTGTGTATATGGATGTCGAATTTTTAGCTGGTCATCAATTATAGTTCAAGTAGTTTGGTGGTGGGGAAGGGCAGTGATGGGAGTTTTACTAAGGGAGAGAATGGTAAAAGTGGATTTATGGTGAGAGAGGGATTTGGGTAGGAAGAGAAGGAGCTTAGTCTTTTTGGAGTTAAGTAAAAGTTGGTGTTCAGTTAGCCATTTTTCTACAGAAGTGAAAGTATATTGTGTTATAGAAAGGAGGTTAGAGATATTGTCAGAGATAGAGATGACAGTGGAGTCGTCAGCATATTGTATGAGGGAAGAAGATGTGCAGGAGGAGTGTAGATCATTAGTGAAGATGTTAAATACGAGGGGGCTTAGAATTGAGCCCTAAGGGACACCGGTTTGAATAGGTAGGAAGGGGAAACAGGCAGATTGCCATCTAACAGACTGGAGTCTGTTTGAGAGACAGCTTGAGAACCAGCTAATAGTAGGGGGGAGAGGTTGAGTTCAGTTAGTTTGGAAATAAGTTTAGAATGGGAGATGGTATCAAAGGCTTTGGTTAGGTCAAGAAAGAGACAGTATACTAGTTGGTTGTTGTCCATGGCTTTAGCAACGGTACATGTGAAAGAGAGTGTGGCAGTAGAGGTTCTATGATTAGGTCTGAAGCTGTACTGTGTAGGGGTTAGGAGATTACCATTGATTAGGTACTTAAGAAGTTGATTATGTATACATTTTTTGAGAACTTTGGAGAGTGGACAGAAAATTAAGAAGGGTCTATAGTTGGAAAGATCTGTGGAGTTACCTCCTTTGTGTAATGGTATGGTGTAGGAAGATTTTCCAGGAATCTGGGACAGTGGATTCTTGAATGGATCGGTTAATTAAGACTGAGACACGATAGGCTATGGAGTGAGCTGTGAGTTTAAGGAAGTGGGGTAGAAGATTATCAGTAGAAGGAGAGCAAAGTTTAAGTTTAAGAAGAAGGGATTTAATATAGGTGGTAGGAACAGTGATATATATATATATATATATATATATATATACATACATACATACACACATATCTATCTATATATCTATCTATCTATATATCTACTCTCTCTCTCTCTCTCTCTATACATATATATATATATATATATATATATATATATATATATATATATATATATATATATATATATATATATATTGATTGTTAGACTTGGGACTTCCATTTTAAAGTAGTTATTAGGCATTATGCAGATTCTCAGTAAATTCACTATAGTACATTTAGGTAGGATAAGGCCTGAAATATGGAGTCAGATATGTATGCATTCAGTTTCAAAGAAAGACAGTTTATTAGAAAGGAAATATAAAGATAAAATGTGCAGAAAATACAGAAATACAGAATGTTCTTTTCTCAAGGGAAAGATACAATCTTGCCAGCTACAGAATGTTCTTTAATGGAATGTTAAATAAAGCACATGCAAGACAAGGCCTGAGAACCAAGGCTAAGGAGATGTGTAAAGCATTACAGGGTTTTGGTATTATTAAAATATATTTTATATACAGTTAGAGAAGTCAGTCAGTTAGTTCAACCTGACATACAGATGACATACAGAAATTATTAAACATCCAGCATTTTAGAAAGGAAGCTACATTACAGGTCTTCGAGCCTGAATACAGGAGACAGGTCAAATAAAGATTGTTTCTGTTTACATCATTCAGGACAATCAGAATAATGTGCAGCAACTTTGGATTTATTTAGCTGCACTATTACTAACCATCATTTCAACATTTCTACAGACTGTTATTGTTTATCAGCACTGTTAATGAGGACTGTATTTGGATATTGTGAACATTTAATAAAGCCTTATTAAATGAACTACAGTGTTTGGAGAATTAATTCTGAAAAGTACACAAGACTTGGCCCATAAAGGAGAGACTGTTCAGCATGAGTTTGGGTAATTAACAGATAAAGACATTCTTTTCAGTCACATTTCAGTTGTTTCCAGTTAATTCCAGTATAGTACAGTGTCATCAGTTCTTTTAATGGCGAGCCAGCCAGGAGCATTCTTTTATATATATATATATATGTGTGTGTGTGTGTGTATGTATGTATATATTTATAATATTGTGTGTAGTGTATTTTATACATACTATGTGTCTGTGTGTATGTATATATGGATGTATATAAATATACATCTATATATATATATATATATATATATATATATATATATATATATATAGTATATGTATACATAAATATATATACACACACACACATACATAATTTTACATTTGAAAATATTAATTTCACTGTTACTTTTTCCAATCACTTTGACTGTAATGCAGTTTTAAATCATCCGCAAAAAGAAAATGAGAAATCTTTTTTATTGTCGGAGAACCAAATTGTAACCATGACCTAATCTGTTAAGTAGACAGCTTAATAGATTAAGGGCAAGACAAAAGAACAGCAGTGAGAAAGAGTCACCCTGGAATATCCCCCTTTGAATTTTTATCCTTGGGATAATAATTTGTCCTTTATCATGGCTTATCTGCAAAGTGGTTTGTCATTGTTTCATGGTCACTGTAATACAATCGATTAATTCATAGAGTGTATCTTATACATGTGTAAGTACTCCTTTATCCATGAATGTGGGATGTTGTCAATTGTTTTTTTTTTGTAATCTATCCATGCCATACTTATATTTTTCCCCTTTTACAAGTCTCTATTATGACTTTAAAAAGAAATGATCCTTTATTCCATATAACTTTCTTTTGTTACCCTTTTATTCCACTGCCATGATTGAGTTTTCTTCTAAATGACTATAAACTCTGTTGGCATCAATTCCAGTATACAGTTTATAAATTGTCAGAAGAGGCAAGTTATTGATCTATAGTTTTTAAGATAGCTTGCAGGTTCACTCTTAAGGAGGAATATCATTTTTCCTTATGTTAATCAGGTTGTTGTGTGTTCAGGGTATACATATAAGTAGTTCTTACACAGGGCTAAGTCTTCATGAAATGATGTTAATACTTTTAGCCACAATTTACATACTGCATCTGGGCCTGGAGTTTTCCATTCAGAAGCTTTTCTTAATTTTGTTTCAGTTTCTCTGGCTGTTACTTGATCATATGTCATATCTTGTACAATGGAACTTCTTACTGTTTCTTTTATTTCTTCTTTCCATTCAACATTGTTATGTTCCACAGGATATTCATGGATATTTCTCCAAAATGTGCCTGTGTTCTTTTTTTTTGATGGTGTTTCTATTCCTTTTGCTTTGTCTCTCAATTCACAATGAATTGCTACTTTTCCTTTATATTTATCTGCATATCTTTTAAGTTTTTCTGCCTGTACTGATATCTTTAGTATATTATTTGCAATAGCACATGATTTATAATGCTGTGCATTGCTTTTATGACATCTATCTTGCTAAGTATTTTTGTAGATCTGTTCCCTCTTCTATACTCTTCTAGCAATGACATATCTTGTCTTAATCACTTTATAGTTGTCTCTATTCAGTACTTCCATGATGGCATTTGATCTCTTACCTTCCTTTCCCTTATTGCCCTGTATTTCTGTGGTAAGACCTTATGTTTTTAATTTTTCTGCACAGTAATATATCCTATTTACATACGTTATATCGGGTCTACTTTAATTAAACGAAAGCGCAGTCCATCGAATACAAATCCGTCGGCACAAACAGTGAAACGTGATAACATCGAACATGCAAAACCACGAAATTTAAACATCAAAACCGCAATAGTCAGCCAACCCCACCACCTGTAACATATTACCTATGCAAACACAGCAACAAAAAACACATACATACACTAACGAAAACCCTACTATTAACCCTACATTAAAGCACCAAAACCCCACTTGTAACCCTACACTAAACCCCACATACACAACTATCTATGCACAACCCTTAACCCCTCCCTAACCCTAAGGTCCGTAACTACCGCACACTTACCCTACAGACCTATACCCACACAAAGTAAATATTCCACACACATACACTTAACAAAACACTACATTAAACCTTACATATATTACCTATCTATGCACTTACCTTAACCCGCACCCTAATCCTAAGGTCTGTAACTATCGCAGACTTACCTTACGGAGCTATACCACAGACAGGCCAACTATGACAATTCAACATTTCCGATTTCGCTATTTAGTGCGTTCAACGTTTCTGCGTTTCACTGTTTACATGTCAACGGATTCGTATTTGACAGATTGCGCTTTCGTTTAATTAAAGTAGACCCGTTATATCATGTGAATTTCTGTTAATAGTCTTGATTAATGTGTTCATTTGTTTAATCAGACTGTAAAGTTTTGAGTCTTATTGACTTTCTGTAATCTGTTTCTTTCATCAGTCTTAATATGTCTATCCATCTCTATTATATCAAGCAAACCATCCCTTAGATCTTTTTCTTCTAAACTGTAAGCACATTCTTTACTCAACTTTTCCTGTGAGCATTCTACAGAAAGTTCCAAAATATCTTCTTGTGCCATATTCTCTTCAGCTGCATCCTGTGTCATCCATTGATCATTCAAATGGGAACTCACTGGCCTACCACTCCACAACATTAATTGCATCAGGATTACTACTGTTTCCTCTTCCTTCCCTTCCTATGCAACTCCAACTGATCTTTTGTGCTGGTTTTCCACTGAAGTCTCCAGAGTATCTTCATGTGGCAGCCAATCAGATGCTTCCCAATTCATCTGTTTCTCCTTAACTTGGGGAGTCAGTGTTCCATCATCCTGTGACATTACCAGAGTTGGATTTTCTACACTAAATCCTTCACTTTGCAGGTAACCTATAACTTCAGCTTCTATTCTTTAACTTCTCCATCACTAATCCAACTTTCTACTTTTTCCTTTTCTTATCTTATTTTTTGTATTGTAAAGTTTTCCATATCATGTGCCTTTGCCTGTATTCCTATTCAAATATCTTTGGTTCCTCTTTTTTTTGTATTGATAAGTTTTGCTTTGTCCTTTGCATAAATATTGCACCATATTAAATCTCTTTTTCTTTCTCATGTCCATTCTTTTTCAGATGTCTCCCACTCCACCTGTTTCTCCTTACTTTGGGGACTCATTGTTCCATCATGCTATGACATGCTATGACATAACCTGTGTTAAACTTTATACACTAAATCCTTCACTTTGCAGGCAATCCATAGCTTCAGTTTCTATTTGTTTAACTTCTACATTATTAATCTTATACGTCCCCCATTTGTGATCCTATTTTTGTATTGTGAAATGTTCCATATCTGGGTGCCTTTGCCTGTATTTTTCTTCAACTATCTTTGGAGCTGCTTTTTTGTTTTGATTAGTTTGGCTTTCTCCTTTCCATAAATTTGGCTTTCTACTTCATATAAATGTTACACAATATCAGAGCTCTCTCTCTTTCCATGTTCATGTCCACTTTTATGTCCATATATATCTGTGCGTAGATATAGATACAGATATAGATATAGATGCAGATGTAGATGTAGATATATACATAGATATAGATATAGCTGTAGATACAGATATAGTTATATACATAGATATACATATAGATATAGATTTATAGATATAGATACGGAAATAGATATAGCTACAGATATAGCTACAGATACAGATACATTTACTGTTCTAGCATTCCCTTTTCTGTGAATGCACATGTGCTGTGGGATGTGGATAAGGGTAGTGTTGTGTATACACTGTCTGGAGTACTAGGGATCATCTGTCTAGCAGACCACTGTTGCTTATAAGCCTATTTCATACTGCAGCCATGCCAGACTAGACAGTTTCTGTGTTCTGTGCCCTACCTATGGGTGACTGATGATCATGTCTACCAGTGTGATACTCAGTTCTTCTTCTAGTAGCACATGCATCCTCAGTAAGATCAATTATTAGCATGGACTATAGACTGTGACAGATATCATTGCAGGGGTCACTCATAAGTTACTGAACTGCATACCTTTGTAAAAGACCCATAATTAAAGGCATTTTCTAATACACAGTCAAGAAGTTAGACACTAAAGCCTGTACAGGGGAGGGACTGCTCTCTGGCACTGTGGAGACATAGTAGCAGCTATATAACAAATGTACTCAAAGTCATGAAAAAGGAAATATGCACCCCCTTAACCTGGAAAGCATCTCCATTCTCCTCAGATATTGAATTTTATTTTCCAAAGTAGCTTCCCAATGTAGAAAAAGGAATAAAAGGAAACCATAAAGTACATTCAGAAAAGAATCATGTAGATAAGCTATAAAAAATATAAGGAGCAGCCAAGAGGTGTAAGTACTTAGAATCTATCTCAGGTCCCTTAGACTGACTTCCTCTTTCGACCTGTTGGGAAGGTCAGGATGACAGCTCCTCAAATCACTGTAGTAGTGAAAGCACTGCTCACAAGAGTGAGGTATGCCTATAGAATCAGACCCAACCCTGACAAGACTGTGCCATTCATCCAGTTTAACCTGGGGACCATCATGAGTTCCCACTCAGGTGCTCCCTATGGTCTGTGTACAACACCACCAGGTTTGTTTTTCTTTGCTGTACCACTGAGGTGACCTACCAAACAGTGCCTTTGAATGGCTTGAACATTCACCAGGATACATTCCACACAACTGTGATAGCTCAGTCACAGTCATGTCCATTGATTTTTTTGCATGATACATGGAACATAGGACAGCCTGTCAGGATGCCACCATTGCCTTGCTCATAAATCGATGGTGTATCCCAGTGGTATTAGGCTGTGAGCACTGGCGTGGAAGGTGCCTAGTGGATTCATTCACTATCGGGTCTATAGAACAGGCTCCTCATCCATGTGAAGCAGAGTTCCTCCATAACCCAATTCAAGTGCAACTTGAACATTTGGATGGGAAGCCAGAAATTCATCCCTGGTTTGGCACCTATGTCTCTAATGGACACAGGTAACCTGTAAATGGTTCATCTCCCAGGCCCATGCTTACACTTATCAAGAGTATCAGAACTTGTCAGACGTTTGGGATGCATGGCTAGGCTTAAAATGGCCCTTGTGGTTGTTAGCCTAGTAAACACCTATGAAACTATGTTGCCTGACTCTGTTATCAGTTTTGTTCTTTAACAACTCCACTGGCTGGAAAAGTAAGCTAATTTTCCCCAAGTCCCGACAAGCATTATTGACCCACCAGCTGTACAGATTTTCACAGAATGTCCAGATTTTTGCCACATAATTTTGGTCTCTTTTTCATAAAATTGTGGTTTTCTGATAAATTAATGGCAAATCATTTATTTATTTATTTATTTTATTTTACATTTATTAACCGGGAAATTCCGACTGGACCAGGTCCATTTTCAGAGGAGGCCCAGTACATCCAGCATAATACACAAAACAGGTTACATAATGTATGCTGAGCGTAGTAATATAACAAGAATTAATAACACTCCAGGTAAAAGAAGATATAGAACATGGGTAAAAAGACAATGTCAGTCATACATTGGTAAGAAAAGAAAATATATCAAGTAAGATTCTACAGTTAAAAGTACCCTTTCAGATGACCAAGCCTACAGGGGATCAAAGCTCCAGCATGTGATCAGAGAGGAATTTGGGGAGTTAGTAGTAGTATGGGTAGGGTTATGTGATACAAGGGCATAACTAGGTACTAAGAAGGTGTGATTTGAGGGAGTTTTTGAATATGGTTGTGGAGGGGGCAGTGGACACGGATAGGGGAAGAGAGTTCCAATTTCTGGCAATGGTGTGGGAGTAGAGCGCTTTCCCTGCATTATTGTTAGCCTTGGTGATGGAGAGGAGAGATTTTTCACTGGATCTTAGGTACCGGTTTGCAGTATAGATAGTAAGTAGGTTGGATAATGAGGGTTTTTTTCAGGATATTTGAGAATATTGTAGTCTGTGCCCAGCTGGTGATAGTTAAGTAGCTATGGTAGCTCAAGCCATTTTAGTTCTTTTAGTGCAACACAGTGATGGTTTCTATAGGTTGAGTTAGTAGCAAACTTGGCTATTTTATTGTAGCATGATTCTAGCTTGTCTAGGTCACATTGTCTGATTTGGGTAAAGATTGGTGCTGCATATAATAGAGTTGAGAGGAGGTGGCTTTGTGCAAGAGTGACTCTTGCTTTTTGAGAGAGAAAGGACTTATGCCTGTATAGGGAGCCTAGTTTTTTTTGTACTAGTTATGGTATGTGAGATGTGAACATCAAAGTGGAGATTATTGTCTATTTCAATGCCCAGAAGTTTGGTGTGGTTAGAAGGGGAGATGGTGGTGCTGTCCTTAGATGTTATGGTAAAGGAGAGGTTTTTTTTTTTATCTATTAGGGGTAAATAGCAGCAGTTTTGTCTTTCTGGGATTTAGAATTAGTTGGATACCCAATATCCATTTTTCTACCGAGATAAAGGTATCTTGAGTGAGTGCATGTAGGGTGGTGGGAGATGAGGTGGAGCAAATCAGGGTTGAATCATCCGCATATTGTATGAGTGTGGCATGTTGTGTAGCGCATTTGAGGTTATTTGTGAAACTAGAGAACAATAGCGGGCCCAGTATAGAGCCCTGTGGGACTCCTATGGTGGATGGAAGTTGTGTAGACAGAGTTTCTTTCCACTGGACTGATTGTTGCTTGTCAGACAAGTAGCTTCTGAACCAGGCTATAGTAGAGGAGGTGAAGGATAATGATGTTAGCGAGTCTAGTAGAATGGAGTGGGAGACCATATAAATGCTTTTGAGAGGTCTAGGAAAATGGCTGATACATATTTGTTATCATTCCTGTGAAGTTTTATATAATTAGTGAAGGATAGAAGGGCTGTGGTAGTGCTGTGATGTGGACTGAAACAGTGTTGTGTGGTAGATAGTAGATTGTGTGTGTTAAGAAATGTCATCACTCGCAAGTGGATGCATTTCTCAAGAATTTTGGATAAGGGGCAAAGGATGGCAATGGTAGTTGAAGAATTCATAAGAATTACCTCCTTTATGGAGAGGAATGATGCGAGATACTTTCCAGAGTTTGGGTATGTAGGATTCTAGTATGAAGCGGTTGATAAGGATGGAGACAGGATATGACAGGGAGTCACTAGCCATTCTTAGGTATGCAGCAGGTATGTTATCAGCTGCTAGTTTGGTTGGCTTTAGTTTTAGGAGGAGTTTTTTGATAGTTGAGGTGGGCACTGGTGATAGGCTGAAAGAGGGGGTGGTGTGGGATAGGTTAGGTTGTGACTGAGGTAGACTATGTTTGGTTATTGGACTGGACAGAGCGAAGATGGATTTAGTAAAATGGTTATTAAATTGAGAAGCTATGTCTAGGGTATTGTTAGTAGAGCTGGGTGCTGGGGTTGTGGTTTTGCCTTTAGTAGGGAGTTAATGGCATGCCAGAATTTTTGTGGACTATTTGAATATTTCCTTTGGGCGCTAAGAAAATAGTTTTGTTTGTTTATTTTGGATTCAGCCTTGGCCTTGTTTCTAAGCTGTTGATAGTATTGTCTGGAGCTAGGGGTTTTGTCAGTTTTCCAGATTTTCCAGGCTTTATCTCTAGCTTTTAGTAAGGCCCTGGTGTCCCTATTTAGCTAGGGTGTGTAGTTGGCTTTAACTCTGATCTTTCTGCTGGGAGCTAGACTGTTAAGGATGTTAGAGAAGGTAGTATTGAAGTAGTCTACTGTCTGGTCTAACCCAAGTGTCCGTAGTGGTTCCCAGTTGCAGTGGCTTAGGACAGTATTTAGGTATCATGGGGTAAGGTTACGGTCATCTCGTACACATTTGTAGACTACTGGTTTGGGGTGATTGGAGTGTTTCTGGAGTAGGAAGGTGGGGAAATGATCACTTAAGTCATCTGGGAGACAGCATACTGTATAGTTTTGTTTGGGATAGTTGGTTAGTGTCCAGTCCAGTATGGATTCTCTCTTTGTTTTCTCATCTATTCTAGTTGGTTCTTTAATTAGTTGAGAGAACCCATATAGATTGATATGAGTAGAGGGGCTGCTGGAGTTACAGGCTGCCCAGTCAGTGTTAAGGTCTCCTAGTAGGATTGTTTCCTGAGGTAGATTGTCCTTTGTCCAGTGTAGGATGTCTTTTATTATGAACGAGTTGTTGCCTGGAGGTATGTAGCAGCATATTATATTGATCTTCTTGGTGTTTCTTATGGATAGGACAGAAAATAGGACTTCAGCATTTTGAAAAGTGGGTGGTGTGGTGTGCAGGAGCTGGAGGTTAAGGGTGTTTTTAAAGAGAATGGCTACTCCTCCTCCTTTCCTGTTTGTTCTATCAGATCTAAGTGTATTATACCCTGGGGGAAGAAAGTCTTCATCTTGGATACTGGGTTTAAGCCAGGTTTCTGTAATGGCGAGTATATCAGGGTTGTAGTGGGTTATGAATGCATGTAGGTCTGTTAGCTTGTGGGTAATACTTCTTATGTTGAGATTTAGGATTAGCAGGTCAGATGTTTGTCTAGCTGAGAGGTGACCTGGATTTGGGTGAATGTCACCAGAGGTTAGCAGAGTTTGTAGGAGTGCCAGTATGTGTTTTTTTAATATTAATTGTTTGTGAGCTTGGTCTATGAGAGTTTTTCTTAGTGTGGTGAGATGGTGTAATTTTTGTTAGCGAGTAATATGTAGTTGTAGGATTTATGATTGTAGGGCAGATGTAGAAGTCTGAGTGGGTTTGAGAGGGTGGGCTAGTGTGGGTAGTGTGATAGTAGTTGTGCAGTGGTAGGTCTGTTTGTAAGGAAGTTAGGAAGGTTAGCGATAGTAGAGCTAGTGATAGGGATGTGAGTGTGGGTAACATGATAGTACTTTGAGTGAGAAGTACAACTAGGATTCCTGGTTGGTTTTGTGTGAGGGTAGAGTTGTGTTGTCTGGGAATGTGTGTTGGGAATGGGATCAGTGTGGGATGTAATTGGATTGGGGGTGGGTTGGGCTAGTTGTTAGGGAATTAGGGGTTGGACTACTGGTCAGGTAATTAGGGGTTAGAATAAAAGTAGAAGTAGTGGGGGCAGGTGGGAATAGGGGGCAGGGAGGGGAACGGAGCAAGCCCAAGCGCAGCGGGCTAACACTGACTCTAAGTGTTTTAGGCTTTGGTAAGTATGTAGTGTTAGCTTAAATTGTAATATGTTAAACTGAAATTTTAACTGTAATTTAAACTGTATGTTTGCACTAAGTTATATAGACTATGTTATGGGCACAGAGTATAATTTTCTGACATTCTTCAAAGGATAAAGAATTAAAGCTGGGGTTAGTTACAGATGAAACAGGAGAGGAAAGGAAATGCTATTTTATAGATTTGACTATTTCTCAAAAGAAAATTTACTTTAGTTGGGGGGGGCACTAACTGGAGAGCAATATACAGCTGTTTAGTCATGGTGATGTAATCATCAGTACAGAGGTTTGACTAAGGAACTATACAGCAGAAATGTACTAATACACTCACTAACATTTGTTTAAGTTAATGCAGGTAAGGTATTTTACTGTCTAGACACTTGGAAGTTAAGCACCTACATTAGTATTTAGTCTGTTTAGTTGCAGGACAAGTGTCTGTGGGTGCCCAGTGCTCAAGAGAAACAACTGAAATTTCTACTGCTTGATATGGGGGGCAGAGACCTGCTTGACCTGAAGGATCGTTTGGATTACTGAAAGAAAAATAGAAGAAAAATGTAAGAGAGCATTAGGTTAAGGCAGCACATACTGTGTGACCAGTCAGACTGGATTTTTGTTTAGCACTAGTTAATAACAAAAACATCAAGCAATGGTTATTCCTGCTTCAGCACCTGATAACATAAAATCTTTTCTTATGGCAACATACAAAAATAAAATGTAAATATATAAAGCAGTCCTCTACTAAATTAAGCAAGATACACTTTCAATATATTTAAAAACTAGTCAATGCAGTTAGAGCAGTGAAATGCAACATGTGAAATAGCCCTTCTGGCTCTATAACAGTAAACAAGGAAAATAGAACATATCTAGGTGCATATGTGACAGCAGTTCATTAAGCAGAATTATCTAAAGGCATCCTGCAGTGTTAAAAATAACAGAAACATATAGTATAAGCTGTTGTACTAAAGGATTATGAATTAAACCACAATGTACAGCATACCTTGAATGCAAAAACTTACAGTAGGATCATTACACACCAAGGGAGACAAACAGCTGCTGTTGGATTTGAAACAAAAAAACAAAATGGCACCTTGGGTTTAAATTACCTCAAGCTATCCAATACAGAACAATAGCTGGAGGAGGGAGGGGTAAAGACTACAGGGAAGGAGAAGGCTAGCCAATGGTTAAATGAACTCTGCAGACACTCACTGTGAAGTGCAAAAGGAATAGAAACCACTCATTGAACCTTAAGAAAAGGTATGCTACTTTGCACAGTCACTCTACTTTATACTATAAAATCAAGGCAAGTGTAGACATTATAGCAATAACCCATACAGGTGTAGGTAATGCTAATTACCACGGTTGGCGTGGTTTGGTCCCGAGGGCGCCGAGGACCAAACAAAGCCAACCGCGGGTAACTTAGCATTACCCACACCCAGAAGTGGTTATTACTATTATATGACATTATTTAAGAAAAGAAACTGTTACTTTTCTTAAATAATGGCATAGTATAATGCCTGTTTACTGCCCTTCCGCAGATGTCTTGGCATCCACGGCAGTTCTGATGTACTGCGCGCTGCAGTACATCAGAGTTGAGCAAAAACGAGAAAGCAAGATCTCCGTTGCTTTTTATGTCTCGCTATGTTAAATGAGTTTAACATGGCGAGACAGTTTTAAACAGCGGACATCTCCGTTTGCTTATTTTAAAACTGTCTCGCTATGTTAAACTCATTTAACATAGCGAGACTAAAAGCAACGGAGATCTTGCTTTCTCCGTTACTTTTAAACACTGCCGCTATGTTAAATGGGTTTAACATGGCGAGACAGCTTTAAAATAAGCAGCGGAGATCTCCGTTGCTTATTTTAAAGCTGTCTCGCTATGTTAAACCCATTTAAGCAGACAGTGTTTAAAAACGAAGTTATACTAATGGAAAAAGTCCGGCGACCTTTTTCCATTAGTATAACTCGATTTACAACGGGCACGCTGGCCAATCAGCGTGCACGTTTTGGGGGGATCATGGTATAATATCCAATGTTTCCCTGACATTCTTAAAAGGATATAGAATTAAAGCTGTGGTTAGTTACAGATGAAACAGGAGAGGAAAGGAAATGCTGTTTTATAGATTTGAGTATTTCTCAAAAGAAAATTGACTTTAGTTGGGGGGGGGGCACTATACAGCTGTTTAGTCCTGGTGATGTACTCATCAGTACAGAGGTTTAACTAAGGAACTATACAGCAGAAATGTACTAATACACTCACTAACATATGTTTAAGTTAATGCAGGTAAGGTATTTTACTGTCTAGACACTTGGAAGTTAAGCACCTACATTAGTATTTAGTCTTTATTAGTATTTTAGTATTTAGTATTAAAGACTGAAGTACGAAAATAATGACAGACATTTGAGTTTCAGACTTCATACCTTTTAGAAAATTCATGCTAATGCAAAACTTTTTATTCTATCAACTTTCTATGTCTGTAAAAGAAAGATTTAAAAATTGTCCTTACTTTTGGGCCTTTGTCCCACTTTTAGATATGGCTTTGTCCAGATTTCTTGGTCTAAGAGGTTGAGAGGTAGTCCTACCCACATACACTTAATCTGCTTTGCGGGTGTGTATTCGAGTGTATATAGCTGATGGAGCTTCTTAGCATAGCTTGATCCATCGCCATGATGAGTAAAAACAGACATTCAGGAACATTCATTAGTCACTGCCTCATTACCATAAGTGTCGTGCTAGAAGCTTTGAATTTACATGACCCAAACTTCCACAGCCACTGTGGGCCTCATCACTCTATAGACGATTGCAAACTAGCAACTTTCAATTCTTGGAAGAAGTGAGGAATACATGACTTTACTAAATGATACTTGTTTTAAAGTAAGTTCCTACCCCAAAACTTGACATTAGCTACTACCATGTCAGAAAATTTCTGCTTATAAACTGCACTGGGATTCTGGTGATGTTAAATGTGTGAATATGTTTTATTATAGACGTACTGTCGTGCAGACAAGCGTGAGGAGTTTCTATTCTTCTGTGGGCTATTTTGTCATGGAAAGATACAAGTTTCTGTGCAGCAGGTAAATAAGGTGCATAGCACAGAAGCGTAGAGATCTGTGATGTGTACTGTTGTGGTCTATGCCATGTATAGGCTGCTAACCCCTCTTAGAGTAGAGACCATGTAGAGGATGCCATCCCTCTTGTACTTGATAACTTAATTAAGTTGTACTGACAATTTATGTTACTTTGGGGAGGGGGCTGTCTCATGCATATATTATTGTTTGACACTGCATGAGGGAACACAACAGGAAAGCAGTGGTCTAGGGAGATGTTATCAGTGTATGTATTTGTGCTTTATCTGTGCAACATTTGCTGGAGTACTGATTGTTTATGTAGATCTGCTATAGAAACCATAATCAGTTTTCATTCAGTAGCAGCATACATGTAGGCCTAACATACATATTTCTGTGTAGGTGAATAACGTGTTACAACAGAAACTCACCTGTTCTTCTTACGAATGAAGTTATGTCCTGTCTACCTGTTGTATTTGTGACATCAGCAGGGTCCTGTCAGAATGTAATTGCGCTTTCCCTCTCTGTAGGTGTACTCAGAATACTTGCATGGCTAAATTTGTGTGCTGTTAAACCCATGGCCTGGGTAAGGTCACCTACCGGCATGGTAATCAACAGTGGAATATTGTCGGAGGCCAGTACATGATGATGTCTAGTACAGTCCTCAATTCAATCTGTTCCTTGTTGGTTTTTTTTTTTTTTTTTTTGGGGGGGGGGGGGGGGTTGAGGAGGTTACTTGCCCAGACGATAGAGAAAGGCCACATATTTCCTGCCAGACAGGTGCCCTCTAGATTATATCAATGTAGGCATATGTCAGGTAGTCATGCAAGTGTTCTCACATACGTTTTCATTTTCATTCCACAACAAGATGCCCAACTGTAGCAAGTAAATGCAAGTTCTCACATGCAGATAATACGTTTTCATTTTGGGGATTCCCTACTAACCCAAAAAAAATACATGGTATATTAGCAATAGTCAATAACAAAAACATCAGGCAATGGTTATTCCTGCTTCAGCACCTGATAACATAAAATCTTTTCTTATGGCAACATACAAAAATAAAATGTAAATATATAAAGCAGTCCTCTACTAAATTAAGCAAGATACACTTTCAATATATTTAAAAACTAGTCAATGAAGTTACACAGAGCAGTGAAATGCAACATGTGAAATACGCCTTCTGGCTCTATAACAGTAAACAAGGAAAACAGAACATATCTAGGTGCATATGTGACAGCAGTTCATTAAGCAGAATTATCTAAAAGGCGTTCTGCAGTGTTAAAAATAACAGAAACATATAGTATAAGCTGTTGTACTAAAGAATTATGAATTAAACCACAATGTACAGCATACCTTGAATGCAAAAACTTACAATAAGATGATTACACACCAAGGGAGACAAACAGCTGCTGTTGGATTTGAAACAAAAAAAACAAAATGGCACCCTGGGTTTAAATTACCTCAGGCTATCCAATACAGAACAAGAGCTGGAGGAGGGAGGGGTAAAGACTACAGGGAAGGAGAAGGCTAGCCAATGGTTAAATGAACTCTGCAGACACTCACTGTGAAGTGCAATAGGAATAGAAACCACTCTGAACCTTAAGAAAAGGTATGCTACTTTGCACAGTCAGTCTACTTTATACTATAAAATCAAGGCAAGTGTAGACATTATCCAATGTTACCCTGACATTCTTAAAAGGATATAGAATTAAAGCTGGGGTTAGTTACAGATGAAACAGGAGAGGAAAGGAAATGCTATTTTATAGATTTGAGTATTTCTCAAAAGAAAATTGACTTTAGTTGGGGGGGTGGGTGTGGTGTATTCAATGGACTGTGCTATCTTGCCGTAGCTAGTGTTCTGTGGGGGCGGGGGAACGTGCATGATATAAAGGCTGCGAGACAGGAAGTTGGGGCATTGCATTGCATGTATGTTGGCCGGTCAATAAAGCTTGGAGTTGGTACCAACTGCACACCATTGTTTCGCGTCTTCTTTTAAGGTAAAAGAATACGACATGGTGTCAGAAGTGCTGTGTGGCTGTGCTTGGGAGTGCTGACTTTTGTTGAAGATTGTACGAGGGGCCAAGTGGTGTGGTAAGCGGACATGTCGGATGACGAGAATGGTCGGCAGCCACGTGCTAGGATCAATATGGCGACCAGTGCTCCCAATGCTACGTTCAGCATCCAGCCGCCAGAACCCTTTGACTTCTCCAAACCCCACGAATGGACACGGTGGATACGCCCGGTTTGAGCAGTTCCGGCAGGCCAGTAACTTATCTTCCAACCCAGAGGGAACCAGGTGAACACCCTGATATACTGCATGGGCGATGAGGCAGATGGCGTCTTGAGAGGCCTCAAGCTAACGAGGCTGAGCACCAGGAGTATGCTAAAGTGAAGGAGGGTTTGAAAAGTTCTTTATTGTCAAAAGAACATTGTGTATGAGCGTGCGATTTAATATGAGGAAACAAGAACTGAATGAGACTGTTGATGCTTTTGTTACTGCCTTGCATGCTTTAGCGAACACTGCAATTATGGGACGTTACATGACGAGCTTATAAGGGATAGAATTGTTGTGGGCCTAGCAGATACTAGACTGTCTGAGCGGATGCAGATGGAAAAAGAGTTGGACTTAGAGAGGGCTGTAAATATGGCCAGACAGTCGGAGGAGGTTAAGAAGCAGCAAACGGCCTTGCGGTGTGACAGTCCCGCCTTGCAGTATAATGTGAGCGTTGTGCAGTCACCACGGACACCAGACGCAGACCGGAGGGCTCGAAAAGTTGGGGCAAGGCTTTGGCGCCAAATTTTCAGCGCCAGCAACAAAAGTAAGGGCGCTCCAGTCTCGCTGTGTTACAGGTGTGGGGGCCATTCCACCATAGACTCCTATGCCCCGTGACTGTTGCAAGATGTCGCTGTGGGAAGAAGGGCCACTACCAGCGGGTTTGCCGACAGTTCAAGGCAGTGCAGAGTATTGAGGAAGATGAGGAGCCGGGGGAGCGTGATGAACAGGGGTTCTTCCTTGGCTCTGTCTCTTCCGGGAACCATTCTTGGATTGTGGAGGTGCAAATCCGGGCACACCTATGACTTTCAAGCTTGACACGGGGGCAGATGTCACTGTTATCTCCAAGTCAAACCTGCACAACTTGTTCCGTGGGAGGAACGCTCCTGTGCTCCAGCGGCGGAGAAACCCTTGCTGGGTCCTGGAGGGACGCCATTGGTGGTTATAGGATCCTTGGAGCTTCAGCTCAGTTACGGACATAGACAGACATGCGAGAAAGTGTATGTTGTGCAGGGACTCCATGCCGCTTTTGGGCCTTCCTGCTATTTTGGGACTGGGTCTCTTGCACCGTGTTGACACTATCACCATGGCGTCTTTGAAGGCCTCTTACCCGGAGTTGTGCTCTGGGTTGGGGGTAGTGCAGCGGAAATACCACATAAAGCTTCAACCAAAGCGGTGCCTTATTCCCTGAAGACCCCCAGGAGGATACCACTGCCATTGATGGGGAAAGTGAAAGAGGAGCTAAAGAGGATGGAGGCGCTGGGCGTTGTTACCAGAATGGAAGAGCCTACCGATTGGTGTGCAGGCATGGTGGTAGTCCCAAAGAAGGACAGTAACAGGTTGAGACTATGTGTAGACTACACTAAGCTAAATGAATCATTATGCAGAGAAAGGTTCGTGCTGCCCTCGGTTGAGCAGAGTCTTGGGATGCTTGCTGGGCGAAGGTGTTTAGCAAGCTGGATGCCAATATGGGATTTTGGCAAATTCCTTTGTCGGAGGAGTCGGCTGCTTACCACATTCATAACCCCTTTTGGCGTTTCTGCTTTAACCGCCTTCCCTTTGGCATTAACTCTGCACGGAACACTTTCAACGCATGATGACAGAGGTCATTGAAGGACTAGAGGTGTGATTTGTCACATAGACGATGTGTTGGTCTGGGGGCGTTGCCAGGAGGAGCACGATGCCCGACTTCATGTGGTACTTAAGAGGCTGGAAGAAGCTGGTATTACGTTGAATATAGAGAAATGTGACCTGTCGAGAGGCACAGTGACCTTCTTGGGCCATGTCATTACGAGTTCGGGTATAAGCCCGGATCCAAGGCGGACCGCGTCCATCACGGAGATGAAAGCACCTGCTACAGTGGGAGAACTCAGAAGTTTCCTGGGCATGGTGAATCAGGTGGGGAAGTTCATCCCTCATTTGGCTGAGAGGGATAGAGCTTTGAGAGACCTATTATCAAAAAGAATAGCTGGTACTGGGGTGGGGATCAGGAGAAGGCATTCAATGATTTAAAAGAGGCAATCACCTCACCCCCAGTTCTGGCTGTGTATGACCCGAAGAGATCTGAAGGTTTCCGCAGATGCATCATCCTTTGGGTTGGGGAGTGTGTTGCAGCAACAATGGGAGGATGGCTGGAGACCCGTGGCGTATGCATCGAGGTCACTCTCACCCACAGAGCAACGATATGCCCAGGTCGAAAAGGAGGCTTTGGCGTCTACCTGGGCATGTGAACGCTTCGAGATTAGCTATTCGGCAAATCATTTTGTCTAGAGACTGTTCACAAACCCCTGCTCTCACTGCTGGGCCAGGCGTTGGATCTTTACCGCCCAGAATTCAACGCTTCGGATGAGGCTGATGCAGTTTTAGACACGGTGCAGTATGCTCCAGGGAAATCACTGTGGGTGGCAGATGCCCTGTCACGTTCTCCACTTAAAACCAGGCTAACCCCAGAGGAGACAGAGTTAATGGAGGATACGGATATCTACGTGCATAGTATTGTGGAAAACATGCATGTGAAGCCATCCTTCCTCCAAACCCTACGGGAGCAGCTGAAAGCGGACAGTGTGTGTGTGCGGGTCATGGACTTGTGCAGCCAGGGGTGGCCGCCGTATGCGAACCAGGAACCTTTACTGAAGAGCTACTGGCCAGATCGTTCCACACTGACAGTGAAAGATGGGTTGCTTTTGAAAGATTCGCGCCTTGTTATCCCCTCTGCCATGCGTAATGAGGTGTTGTCGAAGTTGCATGAGGGACATCAGGGCATTGTGAAGTGCAAAGCCAGAGCCTGTCAGACCGTTTGGTGGCCTGGGCTTAGCCAACAGATAAATGACATGGTCTTAAGATGCAGGACGTGCATCTCAGAGAGAAGGAATCCTCCTGAGCCCTCCTCCCAACAGCATACCCTGACCGTCCATGGCAAAGAGTGGGCGCGGATTTGTTTGAGTTGAAAGGACATACTTACCTTCTTGTCGTAGACTACTTCTCCAGGTTTCTCGAGATTGCATTGTTGAACCATACCACATCTAACGAGGTCATTATCCACCTGAAATCTTTTTTTGCTCGCCATGGCATCCCAGAGGTACTTGTGTCGATAATGGACCTCAGTTTTCAGGGCAGTCTTTGCGGCCTCGCAACCGCTTATGGCTTTGATCATGTTACAAGCAGCCCCAGGTTCCCGCAGAGTAACGGGAGGCGGAACGGGCGGTGCAGACGGTGAAGAACCTGCTAAAAAAAAGTACAGATCCGTACATGGCTCTCTTGGCGTACAGGACAACGCCGCTGCAGAATGGGTATAGCCCTGCGGAACTCCTTATGGGACGACGGTTGCGGACCTCCCTCGATTTATCCTCCACAGTTGGACCCCGCTGCCTGATTGGAGAAGGCTCAGGGGAAAGAGGGGGAGAAGAGGGTGTATATGGGCGAAAACTACAACAGACGCCACCGGGCCAGGCCGTTGGGGAATGTGTTGCCTGGTGACCAGGTGTGGGTGACAGATCTGAAGACCCCAGGTATGGTAGATCAAAACCATTGCTCGCCGAGGTCTTTCAAGGTAGATGTGCCACAAGGGACTGTGCGGAGAAACCGTGTGCATTTGATTCCCTTATCTGAGCCTGACTGTGAATCAAACCCTGGGTGTCCGGACAATGTGCCAAGTAAGATCGAAGAGGCCTTGCCATCTTGCAATGGCCTTCCCCTGGAACCCCGGGCTCCTGGTGATGTGGTGAGGACCAGATCTGGAAGAGTTATTAACAAGCCGGACCGCTTGGATCTGTGAAGTTCCGGGTGAAAATAACAATGTTTTGGGGGTTTACAGTAATCTGAATGTGGCTAAGTGAGCATTTGGTGTCAATGTACCAAGTTGTAGTAAAGTGGGAGAATTGAATAGATCTGGGTTTGGTGCTAAGCGAAAAGGGGCCTTATGGAAAGGGAGATGTGGTGTATTCAATGGACTGTGCTATCTTGCCGTAGCTAGTGTTCTGTGGGGGCGGGGGAACGTGCATGATATAAAGGCTGCGAGACAGGAAGTTGGGGCATTGCATTGCATGTATGTTGGCCGGTCAATAAAGCTTGGAGTTGGTACCAACTGCACACCATTGTTTCGCGTCTTCTTTTAAGGTAAAAGAATACGACAGTGGGGGGGCACTAACTGGAGAGCAATATACAGCTGTTTAGTCCTGGTGATGTACTCATCAGTACAGAGGTTTAACTAAGGAATTATACAACAGAAATGTACTAATACACTCACTAACATTTGTTTAACTTAATGTGGGTAAGGTATTTTACTGTCTAGACACTTGGAAGTTAAGCACCTACATTAGTATTTAGTCTTTATTAGTATTTTAGTATTTTGTATTAAAGACTGAAGTACGAAAATAATGACAGACATTTGAGTTTCAGACTTCATACCTTTTAGAAAATTCATGCTAATGCAAAACCTTTTATTCTATCAACTTTCTATGTCTGTAAAAGAAAGATTTAAAAATCGTCCTTACTTTTGGGCCTTTGTCCCACTTTTAGATATGGCTTTGTCCAGATTTGTTGGTCTAAGAGGTTGAGAGGTAGTCCCACCCACATACACTTAATCTGCTTTGCGGGTGTGTATTCAAGTGTATATAGCTGATGGAGCTTCTTAGCATAGCTTGATCCATCGCTATGATGAGTAAAAACAGACATTCAGGAACATTCATTAGTCACTGCCTCATTAACATAAGTATCGTGCTAGAAGCTTTGAATTTACATGACCCAAACTTCCACAGCCACTGTGGGCCTCATCACTCTATAGACGATTGCAGACTAGCAACTTTCAATTCTTGGAAGAAGTGAGGAATACATGACTTTACCAAATGATACTTGTTTTAAAGTAAGTTCCTACCCCAAAACTTGACATTAGCTACTACCATGTCATAAAATTTTTGCTTATAAACTGCACTGGGATTCTGGTGATGTTAAATGTGCGAATATGTTTTATTATAGACGTACTGTCGTGCAGACAAGCGTGAGGAGTTTCTATTCTTCTGTGGGCTATTTTGTCATGGAAAGATACAAGTTTCTGTGCATCAGGTAAATAAGGTGCATAGCACAGAAGCATAGAGATCTGTGATGTGTACTGTTGTGGTCTATGCCATGTATAGGCTGCTAACCCCTCTTAGAGTAGAGACCATGTACAGGCTGCCATCCCTCTTGTACTTGATAACTTAATTAAGTTGTACTGACAATTTATGTTACTTTGGGGAGGGGGCTGTCTCATGCATATATTATTGTTTGACACTGCATGAGGGAACACAACAGGAAAGCAGTGGTCTAGGGAGATGTTATCAGTGTATTTATTTGTGCTTTATCTGTGCAACATTTGCTGGAGTACTGATTGTTTATGTAGATCTGCTATAGAAACCATAATCAGTTTTCATTCAGTAGCAGCATACATGTAGGCCTAACATACATATTTCTGTGTAGGTGAATAACATGTATTACAACAGGAACTCGCCTGTTCCTCTTACGAATGAAGTTATCTCCTGTCTACCTGTTGAATTTGTGACATCAGCAGGGTCCTGTCAGAATGTAATTGCGCTTTCCCTCTCTGTAGGTGTACTCAGAATAAATGCATGGCTAAATTTGTGTGCTGTTAAACCCATGGCCTAGGTAAGGTCACCTACCGGCATGGTAATCAACAGTGGAATATTGTCGGAGGCCAGTACATGATGATGTCTAGTACAGTCCTCAATTCAATCTGTTCCTTGTTGTTTTTTTTTTTTTGGGGGGGGGGGGTTGAGAAGGTTACTTGCCCAGACGATAGAGAAAGGACACATATTTCCTGCCAGACAGGTGCCCTCTAGATTATATCAATGTAGGCATATGTCAGGTAGTCATGCAAGTGTTCTCACATACATTTTAATTTTCATTCCACAACAAGATGCCCAACTGTAGCAAGTAAATGCAAGTTCTCACATGCAGATAATGAGATCCTACTGCAGGCCCTCGAATCTCCATGGTTAGCAGATAATGACAGCCTGTGGTTAATGATATCAATGCTGGTGGTGGTTATGACAGGAACTGAGAGCACATGGGCTGCCTGACCACTGACAGGATAAGTCCTGCTAAAGCCCATATTGCTCACCTGGCACAGGAGCACAGAGTAATGGGAGGCTGCCCATTGACCAAAAAGAACTTTAAAGGAGAGTGAGGAATTGCTTGCCTCTCTGCTTTGGGTTCTGTCACCTTCAGATACCATGGTATATTCTTGGACCTAAGTGCAGAATTAGCCCACTCACCTAGAATATACACTGGAGATGCCCCAGGTGGATATGTCTTTACAGGATAAAGTATCTACATAGTGGGTAAATGTGTGATGTAGTACAGATTAAAATAGTATCTCTTTTTCATAGGAACATCACAGCTTCAGATTCCAAGACTACCAGCACATGCTACATTAACCAGTATTCTGTCCTAGTATTAATTCTTACACTGGGATTCTGCTATTGGTTACTGGTCCTACTTAGGGTATCTAACTTTGTGTGTCTTCAGTTTTATCAAACTCTTCCAGTGTGGATATACTCCTGCCTAATGTCAGAAATGTGTCAAGCTTTTTGGTGATGGCAGCCAAAGTTTGGAATAGCCAGGAGTCACAGTGTCCATACTGGACACAGATAATGTGACATCTACATTCCCACACCAGTCAGTGGACATAGCCACCTGAGACACACAGGAGGACATAGGGATGTCTTCTTCTGTGGCTTGTTCTGTCTTGGTTGCCACACTATCCAGTGAGCACACAGAGGAAAGGGGTCAATGTCATGATGGTGGCTGCTCACACCTGAGCTAGTGGTCTTATTGACTGTGACCCAACATATGTGCAGACCTATAATACAGGGTCAAGCTGACAACATAAAGTCCATGCTGAACCAATAAGTGTTTTTACTAGGTGTACATGATGACTTATGGGAGTGAATGGTGCACATATGCACCTGATAAAGTTAACCAAGTAGTAATTTATATCACACACACACACACACACACACACACACACACACACTGAGATCCTGTCTTGTTAATTTTGTTTTGTACTGACTGCAGGTACATATGTGGTGAGATGTGCCAGGTGCCTTCACCTAGCATAGTATTTCCTTGCAGCTGGCGCCTTCACAAGCACCTCATCAGGATGCTCCTCCTCCATTGCTGAGTCTGGATTTTCTACTTTCTCTCCCTGCTGCAGCTGTTTGCATATTATGATATTATGTAACATAGCATATCATCACCATCATCAACAACAACTCCTTTTTGCCCATTTTCCACATGGGGTTGGGGTGCCACCTCAACTGTTGGCACTTTTCTCACATCAGTCTCAGTCTCTTACTTTTTTGACAATCATGCCTAATTATTTCATGTCTTCTCTCACACAGTTCATCTCGTTTCTGGATGTCCTCATTTCCTCTTGCTATCTTTCTTTCTTTTCCAAATCCTCATCACAAAATCATCTTCTGCTTTCATGCACATGTGCCCAAACCACAGTAATGTGCATGTGACAGAATGATTCTCCAGGGCACCCCAGATACATCCAAACAGTGGAACTGTTTTTTTTCAGCAGGCCAAGCACACAGTCATTGGTGACCCAGGTTTGTGACAGTGTATAGCTATAGCCATTACCTAACATAGTCTGTAAATTTCTGATAGGTGTCATTAACCATAACCCCAGGGCATATCTGGCATCACCAGTAAGATAGCCCATGGGTAAAATCACCTCACACAAACCACTGTTACAAGCCACTCATATGCAGCATAAGGAAGCTGTGGATGCTACCTGGGTGGCCTGCAGACACATTATGTGTTATACTTTGTGCATTACAGACCACCTGGCAGTTGAAGGAGTGAAACCCTTGAGGATAACGTAGCTTTGTCCCCCATTCTCAACGTGGGGAGTTTATTGCAATGTGGGTGTGGTACATAATCCCAGTACCTCAAGGAAACAGACTATGTCATAAAAACCCAAAATGGTGTTGGCTGCCTTCTCTGTGGTACATGGAAACCATATATACTCCCCCTACTTTCTGCAGCATGGCATCAAGGAACTGGTGAAGTATTGTTGAGGCAGTTGCCTGAGAAAGACCCATAGTATCCCCCATTGGTAACTGAAGGGTCCTTGTAGCTAAAATTCACAGTACATACCTTGATATCAACAGGTATAGGTACTCCACGCATCCCATTTCCTACATTTAAGGACAATACCAATTCCTGCTTGGAGACTCTATCAACATGGTAATAGTCCACAATTTCAGCGCTGTGGAGGGCATTGATATAACACATAGCTGTGTGGCCACCCCATACATGTTTTCATGAGTCTCCTTCTGTAACTCCAAGATTTTACTGCTGTCATCATTGATTCTCGCTGCAGTAGATATGTTTCTGTGAATTGTTCTGTTATATTGTTTACCCTCATTTTAGTTCGAGATTGCCCTCATTTCGGTAATGTTGCTTATTACCATCTTGTTATGTTGCCATTAGCATATTATACAGTCTGTAGACTTTCTCTGGCTTCCCCACTCATGTTCTGTGTGTCTCTGAATCACCCGCACCTTACATATGTCTGGTCTTTATGCAAAATTACCTACTATATTTCTGAATACCAGGGTTTATGTAAAAGTTGTATGTGTTATACTGTATTTTGGAATACTTGTGTAAATCTCAATAACATTAATAAAATCATCTGTAAAAAAGAAGTACATGTAGGTGGTACGTGAAACTTCATTCTTGAAATATTTTGCCTTCTCTGCTTTGAACCAGCTACTTACAGCTTGTCAGAATCTGGATTTGTTTGTTTCTTTTTTTCATTTAGTTAGACTTTTGGTAAGAAGATTAGTTTCAGAGAATCAGACATAGCCAGTAAAGGATAATAATTAAATTACACTTAAATGATCTTTTTGAGACGCTGCTTATGGTAGTACTAATGAGCTTTTCAGATAAAATAATTAGTTGTATATGTTATTTATTACAGATAATATATAAGGAAATTTCATAGAGAAATGTAGTACACCGTTTATTTAGTTTATGTATACACTACTCCCTGTGATTTAATTTTTTGTTTCATTTTTATATGTAAACATGTCACCTACCCACATTTTGATTGGGATTCTATGATATTTTTAAAAAAATCATCTATTTGTTAACCAATGAAGGAAACTGGTTCTTCAGGGTTCTTTTTTAGCTTGGACCCAGCTATGAGGACAAGTTACATGTTCTATTCATGGACATTTTACAGTAAGCAATTGACCAGCTTGTTATGTGACATGGGAAGATGCCAAAGTATTGAAATCTGCACAAACATGGATACAACATTCAGATTCCACGCACCTTTAATAAAATGCTGTTTTTCATATATTTTGGATGTGTTCCTGTTTTAAGTTTAAGACTTTATAATGCTTGGCAGTTGGCACACAGATTATTATAATTCATGTGTTACAGGGTTTGATTCTACCAGCACTCATTTACCTACTGTGTGACGTTGAGCAAGTCACTTAAACAGACATTGCTTCTGGGTCACCCCTGCAAATGGACTTTGTCAGGGGGCCTACCTGGTTAAGAAATGGGTATTGGTATTATCCCATAGCTTTAATAATCTAAACGTAATTGGGGGGAAATATGTATTAAATCTAAAACTGAATTCCCCCTTCTCTATGACAACAATCTCTCAGAGTTAGTGGAAACATAAGTAGTGTCCCTTTTCATAGGTGGCCAGGGACCACAGAATAGTTAAGTGACTAGCTTAGAATGACACAGTAGGCAAATGGAGGCTGCACTAGAGTTATAGCAGCTCATTACCAGCTATAGCTTTAAACCCCTGCAATCTTTCCTTTTCATCAAAAAGAAAAGACAATTCAATTATTTTAATGATTTCTATTCTGCTTAAATATTTAAGTTGCATTTAAAGTGACCTTTGTGATGATACTACTTTGTACTTTTCTGCTCGTTTCCATGTTTTAGACAAAATGTTATCTGTTTGCATTTTTTAGTTTGTTGTAAAAGTTGGTTTGCTAGTCAGGGATCTGGGAACTCAGGTAGATTGTAGCCTAGCATTCGACCAACATGTGTCCAAGGTAGTAAGAAAATCCTTCTATGTTGTTCAACTTATAAGCAACGGCACGGCATCTAGGTCCAGAAAGATCACTGTACAACTGTACTTGGCCATCATCAGACCGATCATAAAGTATAATGCCCCCTTCAGTATATACCTGACCAGACACATGCAGCAACTGGAACATCCACAATGTCCTGCACTGATCACCTGAAAGCATTGTCTCCTTACTCAGTATCATACAGATTCTGAGAGGTTATCTTTGCCTGGCATGCAAGGCATCCCAGTACCCTGTTTTAATGAACCTTCTGCACATCCAGGAAACAAACAGCATCAGAACTGATAGATTAAAATACTTAAATTTGGTTTGTGACATAAAAAGGACATGTGGGAGAGACAAATATGTTTCTCAGAAAATGTCAGTTCTCTGGAACAGGCTCCTCATCCATGTGAAGCAGATTTCTTCCTTATCCGTATTTAAGCACAACTTGGACCAATGGCTGGGTAATTGGAAATTCACTCCTGGTTTGGCATCTGTGTCTCTGATGGACAGAAGCAGTCAGCAAATCATCCCCTATATAAATAAATGTTGTGGGTCACATTTGGGTTGC
The DNA here is from genome assembly GCF_019279795.1 of Protopterus annectens. NCBI lineage: Eukaryota > Metazoa > Chordata > Ceratodontiformes > Protopteridae > Protopterus > Protopterus annectens. The sequence continues at coordinate 624,133,979 of NC_056726.1, read as the reverse complement.
ATGCCTAGGCTTACAAGGGTCATAGTGGTTGTTAGCCTAGTATACACCTATGAACTTATGAACCTATAATTACTAGACACAATGCTGAAGGAAAGTTGGATCCTGAGAGTGCCAGATGCTATCTTCTTCCCATGTGTGTGTGTGTGTGTGTATATATATATATATATATATATATATATATATATATATATATATATATATACATACATACACAAACACACACATTTAGGGATCATGATATGGGATGGAATTCTTAAAAAAAATGTACATTGCTATACAACACAAAGTATTACTAATAGTTAGACACTTTGGTCCATAAATAGCCCACCACCAATAATATTTTGTATTGGCATAAATTATTCACCACAGTAGCCACAATAAACTAAAATGTAACACAGAGTACTAAAACGTATCATTCCACTGTTTTTGATGCAACTCCTGATTGTTAGTTGGATTACTTGGAATGACAGAATATCACTGGGACCATATAAATAAATATATATATATATATATATATATATATATATATATATATATATATATATATATATATATATATATATATATATATATATATAAACAAATAAACCTACACCACCAAAACACACACACTGTAGTTATTTATTTTTCTAATTAATTGTTCCATAGAATACTGTAGTCTCTCTCTGTCTCTGCAGTTACTGGGGGCTATTGTGTTTCACTTCATTGATATTCAGTGTTAAACTCTTAGCCTAGAGGGTTTCTCTGTATTTATAAGAGTTAGTTACATATCTTTGAATGTATTACTGGTCAATTCCTGAGTTGTTTGGCTTCTGCCACATACCTACAATCAACGGCATTGCTAGCTGAGTTAAGTACAAACTTGCAGTGTTAAAGATTGTACTGCATTTTATTTGACTTTTCTGTGTATTTAATTGTTTCAGTGGTCCGTCTCTCTCTGTAGTTATTTATTTTTCTATTTAGTTGTTTCATAGAATGCTGTTCACCAAAACACACACATAGCAACACAAAACACACACCTACATTCACGGAGGCTCTCAATAAAAATTTGTTCAAGCAACAGAGACCTTCAAAGCAGAAATGCATGCAACCTCCACCCCCAACACAACCAAAATGACACATAGCCCACAAACTCAACCACAGCCCATAAGGCCCATAAGCCCATAAGGCATAACAACGTACCCAACACTCTAGTCATAGGTGACTCTATAGTCAGGCACACTGATGTTCCACTCACCAGGCTAAACAAGGAGAAAGTTACTGTCAGCTGCCTGTCGGGTGCCAGGATCTGCCACATAATGCACGCACTCAGGTCACTCCACAACACGTACAAATATGACTCCATCATTGTCCATGTTGGTGTGAAATACCTAAGCTGTACCTCCCTGGACTACATGAAAAGAGACGTGGAGGAGCTGTCCGATCTGGTAACCCAGGCAGGTATGATCCTAGCCCTGAGTAACATCCTGCCATCACCCAGAATGATACCACAGTACAAGGACAAAATGACTGACTTCAAAAACTGGCTAAGCTTCTGGTGTTATTCTAAGGGGATCCAGTATCTGTCTGCCTGGGATGACATGATCGACAGACCACGATGCTTTGCCAGAGATGGCCTGCACCTGTAGCCCTTGGGATTCCAGATACTGGCTAAGGCTCTTGCTACCCCAGTAGTGCCTTTTTTAGGCAAGGTTCAAATGACAAATTCACCACCGTAACCGGTACAAGCAAGCAAAATCTGAGGGTAATGCTACTCGATGCTAGAAGTCTAAACCTCAAAATGCATTCACTCGAGGCAATCATTAAAATGGAGAACATCGACATCTGTGCAGTGACAGAGACCTGGTTCAAGGCTCCAGAGAGCACTACTGCATTACCTGGCTATAATTCATATCACACCTTTCGGCCACCTAACCTGGACTGAAACACTAAAGGTGGAGGCGTGTCCATATTCATTAAGGATATCCACACCTCCAGGCTAGTTGCTCAGCATAATGCATTCGAGATTATCCAAGTGCAACTAACTCTGGCCAAGACCACAATCCAAATTGTAACTTGCTACAGATCCCCCACCATGCCCGAGGATTCCCACTCCTCACTTCTTGATACACTGGAAAATATTAGGGTACAACTCAACAACCTAATAATGGGCGATTTCAACTACCCCACCATTAACTGGGAAAACTACTCATGTACCAACTCTTTTGCTCAACGTTTTCTATAATTCATAAATTCCAGTGCCTTGGATCAACTTATCCACACCCCCACCAGGGGCAGCAATATCCTAGACCTAGTCATTACCAACATGGGCGACCGGTGTTCCACACCAGAGGTCAATTCCTCATTGGTCAGATCCAACCACAAGCTAATCAGCCTAGACATCCACATCCCGCTCCCACCACCCATTAGGGAAATCACCATAAAAAATTTCTCCAAAGCCAACTTCATGCTTCTTAAGACAGAAGTGGGAAACTTCACAACACCCATACAGACAGACAATAGAGGTAAGACTGCTGAATCCTACACAAATGCACTTTATAAGCACTTACACAATTGCATGGATTGCGCTATCCCTAACAGAACCAAGATGCTATCCTCCAAAAAAAGGAGGCCAATCTGGTGGTCCCCTGCCATAAACAAACTCTACAACACAAGAAAGAAACTGTTGCAAAAAAGAGTAAAATCCCATAACTGGAAGAACTCTCTGATCAGCCTCAGTAAGAAGCTGAGATCCCTCATAAAATCCTCCAAAGCTAGTTATGAAAACAAAATTTCCACTCATTCTAAAGACAACCATAAAGCATTCTACAGCTATGTCAAGAACTCTCTGATCAGCCTCAGTAAGAAGCTGAGATCCCTCATAAAATCCTCCAAAGCTAGTTATGAAAACAAAATTTCCACTCATTCTAAAGACAACCATAAAGCATTCTACAGCTATGTCAAGAATCTCAATGGCAACACTCATATCTGCTCTGAGTTACAGCACAATGGCACTAAATATACAGAACCAACTCATATTGCCAACATCCTGCACAGGTAAAAACCACACTCTCCAAAGCCAAGAACACAGCATCCATGGGACCTGACAACATGATTTCAGCACAGACTCCCAGCATCCTTCAAGTCTGAAATAACACCTTTTTGCCACAGGAGTTGATAGTTTTAATTGTGAAAATGAAGAAAAATATAAATTTGTTGATATCAGGTTTTAGAGTTCAAATTCCCACAGTGAACAAACAGTTTTAAAAATTCCATGCTGAATATTAAGGTTTCATCAAAAGACTTACCAAAATACCAGCAAATCAGCAATACAGTCTAAGAAGGTATGAACACAATTCTCAAAGACTAATGTAGTGGAACTGTAAGCTGTAGGAGACCATTAGTAACTGTATCATTTAAAACTAGTTACCATCTTCTGAAGACAGCAAACAAGAAGCAACACAATAAATGTTTTGTAAAAGGTCTTGCTCCTTCTTTTTCTGTAATCATATTGTTTTGTATAATGTAGCATATGCTGCCATTTTCTTGTTTCCTCCTGCTTCTGCTAATGGTTTTTAGGGTTTTCATGCAGCATAAGTATTCTGAGTATGTGTTCTTTGAACCTTCCTTTCCATGTCTGACACCAAGCTTTACAAGAGTGAAAACTTGGCTGAGTAATAAAAGAAAGCACTATGCTAGATTTTATTTTCTCTTAGCTTAAGACGATGTGCTGGACAGCCCCAAATGGAGTTCAGTAGTTGAAAGTCTGGTATGTCTCTGTAGCCCTTTAGAATTTCGCTCTGAAGCAGTTAAGGCCCTGCCTGTGCAAGCATTTGTAAAAAGGTAGCCAGAAAAAATGAGAGAGAGCCTTGTTTCAGCTGAGTGTGTTAATAACATTTTTCTTTACACACTTTATAACATTACAGTAGCTGTGGTGTAAAACTGCATCTGTGCCATGGTTACAGCTCCCTACAATCTAAATTCGGTCTGCCTTTTCTGTTATTTTGTTTTTTTAATATCCACCATAATTTACTGCTGTGTATATTAACCTTTCTGACAACATCCTGTCATCTTCTTTGCATTTCCTTTTGCAATTCTGCATGTATAAGATTCCTGCTACCCTTCAGATACCCCACTACCAGGCATATTTAGTCTTCGATTCATCATAATGGATTTAAAGTTGCACTTGGCTCTTTCATTTACTCTGAGGACTGATTTGCTTTTGGAGACTGCTTTAGTACAACTTTCCCTAATACACTTCTTAGAATCTCTATTAAAGTTCTTGGAAACTGCTTTAGAACCACTTTCTCTAATATGCTTCTTAGAAATCTCTTATTAATGTTCTTGGAGACTGATTTTGAAAAATTTAGTTTAAAAAACTGTATAATTTTTACTTTATATTTAACTGCAGAGGTCCTTAACTATAATTCATCAGACAGTTACAGGCAATGCCACGGTGGCACTGCTGAAAACTGTCCTTCCTCCTTAATCATGTTAGGTGAGGATTGGGGGTTTGAGGGTGCAATCTGAGTGTTATGACCACATTTACACTTCTGGTAAAGGTAACCAACTGAATAGCAATTTATATTCTTCCTCTAAGTTCTCCTCCACAGACACACAATCACGCACACATGCACACACACACACACACACACACACACACACACACACACACACACACACACACACACACACACACACACACACACACACACATCCTATCTCCTTGGTCATGAGTTTCCATAATGCATATGTGGTGAGATGTATCACATTACACTTTGTCTGCTCCATGTACCCTTCTCCCATTAGATCAGAATAGTTTATTTTGGAGATCTACACTAGCTGAAAACAAATATTGAAATACTACATTACTGTGCAGTGGATGCAAGGCAACATCCTGGAGTTTTACAAATCATAGCTAAGTTAGTTTTTTTTGAAAAGTCAGCATTTTAATGAATGACAACATTCATCATCAACATAGATATGAACGGATAAGAATGCAAAGATCTACATTAATCCCAAAGAAATAACATCTGTCTTTGCTGATGTAGGTGGAGAGAAAGTATAAATCTGCCAGGTGACTTTTGTAATCAAATAAAGCAGGAACAATCCCGTGCTGTTGTATTTAAGTGCTTGTTTAATTGTTAGTTTGTAGATCTGATTAAGCACATAGTGTCTGGGCATGAAAGCACTTGTCTTCTGTCTTGTACATTTTAATAAATTAGTTTGGTTTTACTTTGCCATGTTTGACTGGTTGTCTCTGCTTTATTAGTTTTTGGTCATGTCTAACCAGTCTTCATCTCACGTCCAAAAGTTTTGCATCACCTTGCAGTTTGAATCAGCATATAAGTATTTCCTTCCCAGTCATCATACCTGGGTTTTAAAGAACTAGTAGAATGAATGGGTGAATCCTAGGTAACACAGCTAACGTGCATCAAAGCCTGAGGATGTCAAAGTCTAAAGAGTTTAGATTTTTCTGCTGTGCTTTGCATGCATCCTGTTTATAGTGTCATGAACATGTGCAAGGAATCTCATCCACCACCTAACCCCCCCTATAAAATATTTTATTTTCATAGGTTCAGATGGAGAGTCAGTCTTTAAAGAATACACAAAATAGTCCTGTTGATTTAGTATGATATCTATAATGCCTAGAAGTAATTGTATTTAGTTAGTTAATTATTTTTATTTATTTATTTATTTATTTTTGATTAAACAAAGATTGGCACTGTGGCAACAACAAGATATAGAAGGATAGAAAGGGACCTAACAAAATAAGAAAGGTATTCTAAAATGTGGTGATTTTAATTGATTGTCTGATTCATTCATTCATTTTCTGATACCCACATTGTTATATTCAGGTTACAAAATGCAAAATAATGCATCTTAGAAGCTGCCACCAAAAAAATAGTATGCAGCTGGAAGGGAAGCATTGCAACAGCAAACACAAAACAGGTCCTGGGAGTAGTAATATTGGGTGGGCTAAAGGTCTGCTTGTAATGTGACAGAACAGCAAGGAAGGCCAGTGGGATACTGCATTACAAAGGAAACCCATAACCAGTAGAAACCAAGAGTTTTTTTTAATTATTCCTTACTGGCAGGAGTAAAGAACCAGCTAAAGTGTTGGAAACCTTGTCTTTGCAAGGATGTACAGAAGAAAACTACAGAGAAGGCATCAAAATGGCCCATGGCCTTCACCAGCAGCTATATAAAGTTGGGTTAGAAAAGGCCAACATTTTAAGTATTGGAGAAAAAATGTATTGGGTAATATGACAGAAGCATTCAAAGGTTGTCATAGACTTCATGTAGGTACTTTATATAAAAAAGGACACATATGAGAAGATAAATCAAAGTTAAAGACAGAAGGTGGAAAACCCAGGGAGGTAGAAGGATTTTTCCATAGCAAAGATTCTTGAATTAGCCTTCCTGAAAAGGTTATATAATAAAAAAGATGATGGATTGCAGAATGCATAAATCAGATATATGGCAATTCTTATGAATTGTGTGGCAAGTAGTCTTTCAAAAATAATCTCTCATTTAAATATAATCTGCACTTAAAACAATACATAGATAAATTGGCAGACCATGTGAACCAGGCTGTTGTTATCTTGTTCTTAAACTCTACCTTTTGTGTTATCCACACTGCAACTGCTGACTTGTGGGTGGCATCTTTCTGGGGTCAGAGTACAAAACAAATAGTCTAACAGATTTACATTAAGGTTTATTCAAGTAAATGTGCAGCACTCATTTGTGTCCTCGAGTTCCAAATCTGTCAGAAGTTTATTTTTGGTAACATGAAATCAGGGAGCTAGAATTTACAGTACATTTAGTTTGAGAATACGACAGGGAAAAGGCGAGCACTGCCTGAGAGGTCTACATGGTTTACATAGAGTCCAAGTGGGTACCTTCTTTCAGAAAGAGATGTATAAGAATTAAAAAAAAACAAGCACAGTTAAATGCAAAAGGTGGATAACTGAGAGAGAGATACATGGACCATGAATTTGTGGTACTAAAATACATGATATAAAAGAGAGGGAGTAAGTTAAGAGTCCTTAGATACCTCACAGAGCAAACTAATGTAAACAACAAGGTCTTAATATTCACCATTATTTGCTGCTGATATAGGCTAAAAGAAGCCAAGATACCTTCTGAATCTACCAAGGGGAAATCATGTGACTGTGCCCCATAATGTCACTATAAACTGTCAAAAAATACAAGACATATGAATGTAAATCTAGTACATCTACACCTACTACTACTACTGTGGCTGCATAGCTGGCTACTGTCTGCACCTGGACTGAGGAAAATGGCAGTCCCTCCTATAAGCCAAGCCCCTGTTACTGCAGTTTGAAAAGAACAGAAGTACTGCTATGTAATAAGATATGGTTGAAAAGCCATGCACCAAATAGTTTACATTATTTTCCAAAGGTCTTAGCTGTTGAGGGTTTCAAGGTTACTAGCTTGACCATTTTGATGATTTAGTTTTTATCTAGTTATCACAGCTGTTCAACAGCCAGGTGTAAAAGTCCAATTATTTGTAAATATTAAATGGGTCCTATGTCAGAAAATTAGGGTATAGTGTAATACTGTGCTGCTAACAACAGACTATGAGGGGAACTAAAGTCATTTTGTGTAAGATTTTGCTCTAAAATTGTGAAAGGATTACTTTCCAATCTCCAGCTATTCCTTCAGACCCAAGCTTAAACAGTGCTTGTAGGAACAAAGTAAATGCATATTCCTCAGCACTAACCATATCACATAAACCAATCTTTCCCCAAAATTCCCACATTTGACTTTCCACATCCACTAGCTATGTAAATATGAATAAGACTTCCTTCTTTATATTTCTAATGCATCTATGCAGTACTATCTGGCCAGCTTCAATGTTGCATAATTTGCTATAGTCACCTTCAAATGTTTTGATTCTGTGTCATTGTCTTACTAAATGTACTTGTTTTGTTTTGCTTTGTTTATACACACTCCTACTCCTGTTTCCTTACTCTTGTCACTCTCAACTCCACTAATTTATTTTCTTCTCTCTACTTATTTAACTTTTTTTACTTCTATTATAAATATTCACTCCACCTGAACTCTATATTTCTCCTATTTTCAGCAATCTAATATCTATGCAACTTATCTTACAGTTATAGAAATAACTATCAACTTAACTTATAGAATATCTACTTACCCACGGTGACCTTCTTCATTAAATAGTATTTGTACTACTTTCCCTTAATTTGTATTTCTACATTTAATGTAATATCATGCGATTATAGCTGGCTTTCATATGTAAAAGCATATGCCACGTTGCCATGTTTTTTGTACCATGTTAAATGCTACTGTACATCTGCTATTTATTTATTTGTGTGTGTGTGTGTGTGTGTGTGTGTGTGTGTGTGTGTGTGTGTGTGTGTGTGTGTGTGTGTGTGTGTGTGTGTGTGTGTGCATGTGTGAAGGTTTTCTCTCCAGGCCTCCACTGGAAAGGAGTTCTTATGCCCAGTCATTCTACCACAATCAGAAAAAGCAAAATAAAATAAAAATAAACAAATGAATAATTGTTCCCTGGGTCTAGTCTGAAACTTATCAATACTGATCAATGTTCCACCCCAATAAATAAATGTAAAACAGAAAAAAAAATAATGGAGGATGGGATAAAGAACTGTGCTCTATAAAATGCCCATATCTGAGAAAGGACCTTTATGTCCAGTAACCCTTAATCTATGTTCTGGAAGAAGGTAAAAAGTATAGCATTGTTCCAGATTAAGACATGCTTAGTCATTCTTGTTTGAATCTCATCTTGTTAAAGCATTCACTCTATCAACTTGAGAAAATGCTGCCAAGTTTGTAAGGATTAATAGGAAGATCTCAACATAAAGGCAGATCTTGACATAACCTATGTTCAGTTTGGATGGCATCTGGTTGCAAGAAATGAAAATCCCTTAATGCCAAATGGATGAAGTCACTGTATGTGGTTAACATTCTTATTGAATTCAGATACAGAATCTTAAATATTTATTAGTTGTCTGCTTGATAGTGAAGGTAATGAACTGCTCTACAAGGGCCATTCCAGCCACTGCTTACAGGAGGCAACAAAATGCACTACATAGAAATAGATATAAAGAAGAAACATGAACAACAGAATTCAAGCACTAGAAAGATATATACTAAGAGGTAAATAAATGTTTATTTATTTATTTAATCGTTCAGTCATTCATTCATTCCATTTAGTAACTGGGTAGGTGAGCTGTTTAAACATCAACATTTTCAACCGTGATCCTTGCCACAATGTGAAAAGACAGTTACAAGTAAAACATAAAGGGTAACATATTTACAATATATCGTAATGGCTAATGCCCCAGTGAACTAATGGATAAAATATTGACCTCCAAAGCCAGGGATTCTGGGTTCATGTCACATCTGGGGTGACATAATCTTATGGGTGGCACAATAGTGCAGCAGTTAGTGTTGTCGCCTCACAGCAAGAGGTTCTCTGGTTTGATTCTTGGCCGGGGTGCCTACGTGTGGAGTCTGCATGCCTCCCTGCATTCATGTGGGTTTCCTTGGGGTGCTTCAGTTTCCTCCCACATTCCAAAGATGCATCTGGATATTTTGTCCCCGGGCCACTGCTGAAAATGGGCTCTGTCCCAGTCAGACTGCTAAATAAATAATATTACAAGTGTTTACAGGCACATATAAAATTACTCATCAACAGAAATTAAAATTAACAGATACAGAGAAGAAACATGGAGAATATGCCTCATAATTAACATGATAAGAAATACTTTTGTACATGTCAGAAGTAGATGGTGTAGGAGTGCTCATCAAGGTTAAGATAAGAGTGATAGCAATAGTTCAGCAGAGGTAAGGGTTCAAAGAGAAGGTCAAGGCAGATTGTGAAAAAAGGATTTACATTGGGCAAGGTTAAGATAAGAGTGATAGCAAGAGTTCAGCAGAGGTAAGGGTTCAAAGAGAAGGTCAAGGCGGATTGTGAAAAAAGGATTTGCATCTGGGAAGGTTAAGATAAGAGTGATAGCAAGAGTTCAGCAGAGGTAAGGGTTCAAAGAGAAGGTCAAGGTGGATTGTGAAAAAAAGATTTGCATTTGGCAAATGTTTTAGGTAATCAAATTAGTTTTTTGAATAGAGGAAAGGGAAGGTTCATACTATGTATTTATGGGTATGGAGTTCTATCCAGCAGCCCTGGGCTTTGAGAAGAATCACTCCATAGTGCTAATTATAAATTGTGGTCAAATAACATCAGTGGTTCTTGGAGAAAAGTTTTTTTGAGGCATAATAGATTTCTATTATATTAAGTTTAAATGAGGGCAAAAGTCACTGTAGTGAAAACTATACAGAGTACCAACAAGCAAGTGGGTGACTCTTTCAGTTATCAGAAAGGAGTTTACAATAATAAGTGTTGCTGGATAGAACTCCATACCCATTTCACACTGAGCTAATCGAAGGAAGGACACTGAGCAAACTCAGATCTATAATATATAACATTAAGTATCATTTTTTTGCTTATTTTTTCGAGTTATTTATAGCACTGTGTCTACTGTATACTTTTCTAGCTAATTTCACTGTTTGTGAGGTATTAACTGAAAATTGTCCACTTTCTGTTTGGGTTGTTTGATTCAGATAACTTGTTTGCAGTTAAAAGCTTTCTCTAGAGGCTCCTTTATCTGTTTAAAACTTTCATTTAAAGGCTCACTGCTGCTTTTCTGCTGTGAGAAACATTTCTGCAGTTTGTCCCCCCCCCCCATTTGTATGTTGTGCTTATAGTTGGTGGCTTTGCAGTTGCCTGCCCCTACTGTAAATTTGATCTGGGACACTCCTTCCAGTCTAGTGTTATTACCTCATTCTACCTAATCTAGGGAGAACATTTGAGAAGGCTAACCCAGTTAGCTTCTGCTCCTCCTTTCTCTCTTTCCACTAAAACAAAAAAAAATGTTGTAAGCTTGTTTCCTGCCTTTCCTGTGGGTAGTGTAGTCTGGATACAGATTTGATGTGTCCAGGACTATTTGTGGGCTTCTGAGCCCCCAAGCCTTTCTTTGTTGGAGGGAAGCCTTCTAGCTTAATTTTGTTTCTTAGAACTAGCCAGTTTTTTTAGTTTCAGCACTCAATTTTGTTTCTTTGAGCTCAGCACTTGTTCAGAACTCATTGTAAGCACTAAATAAGCTACAAATTACTACTGCACCCAACTTTCCTCACTTGTCTAGAGGAAAACAGTCTATAGTACTTTACAAATAAGCACCTATCCAGGCATCTCTAAGGGTCAGCTCCCAGTGTTTTCTCCAGTCTACCTGATGAATCTGGGCATCTTGGGGCAATGCAGCAATTGCCTCATGTACACAGACAACCCCCTCTTCCTACCACCCAACACTACAACCTGTGAGAGATGCACTTATATAGCCAAACTGGAAGCAAAACTCTCTTCACCCAAGACTGGACTAGACAGTCAAGAGGAGAAGATAAACACTTGCACCACACCACACTCAGCACATAATCCCTCAAAACCTACACCACCAAAACACACACATAGAAACACAAAACACACACCTACATTCGTGGAGGCTCTCAGTAAAATTCTGCCTAAGCAACAGGGATCTCCAAAGCAGAAACACAAGCAACCTCCACCCCCCAACACCACCCAAATGACACATAGCCCACAAACTCAGTGTGCCACTCAACCACAGCCCATAAGGCATAACAACGTACGTCATAGGTGACTCTATAGTCAGGCACACTGATGTTCCACTCACCATGCTAAACAAGGAGAAAGTTACTGTCAGCTGCCTGTTGGGTGCCAGAATCCGCCACATAAAGCATGCACTCAGGTCACTCCACAACAAGTACAAATATGACTCTGTCATTGTCCATGTTGGTGTGAATGACCTGAGACGTACTTCCCTGGACTACATGAAAAGGGACATGGAGGAGCTGTCCGATCTTGTAGCCCAGGCAGGTATGACCCTAGCCCTGAGTAGCATCCTGCCATTACCCAGAATTATACCACAGTAGAAGGACAAAATGATTGACTTCAACAATTGGCTAAGCTTCTGGTGTCATTCTAAGGGGATCCAGTATCTGTCTGCCTGGGATAACATGATCGACAAACCACAATGCTATGTCAGAGATGGCCTGCACCTGTTGCCCCTGGGATTCCAGATACTGGCTAAGGCTCTAGCCACCCCTATAGTGCCTTTTCTAGGCAAGGTTCAAATGACAAATTCACCACCGTAACAGGTACAAGCAAGCAGAATCTGAGGGTATTGCTACTCAATGCTAGAAGTCTAAACCTCAAAATGCACTCACTCGAGGCACTCCTTAAAATGGAAAACATCGACATCTGTGCAGTGACAGAGACCTGGTTCAAGGCTCCAGAGAGTACCCCTGCATTACCAGGCTATAATTTATACCACACCTTTCAGCCACCTAACCTAGACCGAAACACTAAAGGAGGAGGCGTGTCCATATTCATTAAGGATATCCACACCTCCAGGCTAGTTGCTCAGCATAATGCATCTGAGATTATCCAAGTGCAACTAACTCTGGGAAAGACCGCAATCCAAATTGTAGCTTGCTACAGATCCCCACCATGTCCCAGGATTCCCACTCCTCATTTCTTGATACACTGGAAAATAGTAGGGTACAACCTAACACGCTAATAATGGGCGATTTCAACTACCCCACTGTTAACTGGGAAAACTACTCATGTACCAACTCTTGTGCTCAACGTTTTCTGGAATTCATAAATTCCAGTGCCTTGGATCAACTTATCCACACCCCCACCAGGGGCAGCAATATCCTAGACCTGGTTATTACCAACATGGGCAACCAGTGCTCCATACCAGAGGTCAATTCCTCGTTGGTCAGAACCGACCACAAGGTAATCACCCTAGACATCCACATCCCTCCACCACCCCCAATTAGGGAAACCACCGTAAAACATTTCTCCAAAGCCAACTTCACGCTTCTTAAGACAGAAGTGGCAGTCTTCACGACACCCATGCTGATAGACAATAGAGGTATGACTGCTGAATCCTACACAAATGCACTTTATAAGCACTTACATGAGTGCATGGAATGTGCAATCCCTAAAAGAACCAAGATGCTATCCTCCAAAAAAAGGAAGCCAATCTGGTGGTCCCCTGCCATAAACAAACTGTACAACAGAAGAAAGAAACTGTTGCAAAAAAGAGTAAAATCCCATGATTGAAGAAATTCCCTGGTCAGCCTCAGTAAGAAGCTGAGATCCATCATAAAATCTTCCAAAGCTAGTTACAAAAACAAAATCGCCACTGACTCTAAAGACAACCACAAAGCATTCTATAGCTATGTCAAGAATCTCAATGGCAACACTCAGATCTGCTCTGATTTACAGCACAATGGCACTGAATATACAGAACCAACTGATATTGCCAACATCCTGGCAGATAGGTTCAGTGCTAACTTTACCCCCCTCTCATCCTCTAAAGGGCTCATCTCTATACCGGAAGAATACAAAGTTCCTGTAATCATGGCTGCACAGGAAAAAACACAGTCTCCAAAGCCAAGAACACAGCATCCATGGGACATGACAACATCCCAGGCTGTGTTCTACATGAACGACAGAACGAACTGGCACCCCACCTAAGTACCATGTTCAATCATAGCCTCACCTGAGGCTGTGTAACCACTGAATGGTGCACAGCGATGGTTATCCCACTCCACAAAGTGGGAGCCACCATGGACCCCGGAAACTACTGCCCCATTAGCCTGGCGAACCTGGTCTGCAAGACTATGGAACGTATCATCATGGAACTTATAAACAATGACATTGGTAATCTCCAAACTCAGGACCCCACCCAGTTTGGGTTTGTAAAAGGCAGATCATGTCTCCTAAACCCAACAGACACCTTTGAAACAGTCAACAAAGCCGTAGATGAGGGTAAGGTGGTTCACACAGCCTATCGAGATCTCGCCAAGGTGTTCAGTACCATCCCCCACTCTGGAATTATAGAAAAACTCACTAAACTAGGAAGAAATCCCTATGTCACAAGATGGGTTGCCAACTGGCTCACTGACAGAACCCACACTGTGAAAGTAGCAGACTCCAAATCCAACTTCAGACCAGTGACAAGTGGAGTACCACAGGGTTCAGTCTTCGGTCCTCTCCTGTTTGGTATCTACTTCTCTGAATTAAAGGCTAACACAGAAGGTCTTTGGCTAACGAAGTTTGCAGATGACTGCAAACTAGGAGCCATAATCAAAACTCCAAAAGATGTGGACATTCTACAAAAGGGCCTCACTGAGACAGATGCCTGGTGTCAAAGCCATGGCCTCAAGCTCAATGCCAAAAAGTGCATTGTCATCCCTTTTGGTAAAAACTCTGTACCCATGAACTACCACATAGGCGGTAGTATATTTAACACCGAAAGTGTGATAAGAGACCTTGGGACACAGGTGGACAGTAGTCTCTCCTTTGATAATCACATTGCCACAGTAGTCAGGAAATCCTTCTATGTGGCACACCTCATCACAAAAGGTTTCTCATCCAGGAAAAAAGAGGTCATTGTTCCCCCCGACTCGTCACTCATTAGACCCATTATAGAGTACAATGCTCCTTTTGGTATGTACCTCACAAGACATCTACAACAACTGGAAAGGCTGCAGAAATACCTCACAAAGAGGATAACCAGCCTCAAACAGATGCCCTACGCAGACCGTCTCAAAAAACTGCAGCTTTACTCCGTCACATATCGCCTACTCAGAGGCGATCTCTGCCTGACACACAAAGCTATGTCAAACCCAGAGCTTTTGGACATGCTCCACTTAAAGAAATCCCAATCCCTATGAGCTACACGCTCTAGGGACCTAAATCTTGTCACCACAATAAACAGAACATGCTGGAGGGATAGATTCCTGTCCCAGAGACTTCCCATACTCTGGAGCAAACTACCTGTGTATATCAAACAAAGCTCCTCATTAGCACTCTTCAAGAAAAATCTTGATGATTGGATGGGAGATAGAAAATTCACCCCAGGGATCACTTCTGTGGCTCTGCTTGACAGTGGCACAGGAAAATAATTTTCTTGGGTGACGAAAGCCAGGGTACCTTTTGGCTAGGCTTATATAGGCCCTAGGGCCAATAGCCTAGTACCTACCTATGAACCTAAGTAAGTAGCAGTGATGTTTACAGTTTTCTGAAAGGTTTAGAAAATGAGACCATTTTTTTCTGTAAGCTTTGTTGTCTGGTTGTTACTCAGTGCAAATCTGAAACACAAAGGAGCTTCCAGTGCCAAGAGCCAAAAACCATTGACATAAGCCAACACAACCCAGTTCTCCAGAATTCTACAACATAGTGAAATAAAGAGCTTTACTAAGGTTAAGTACTTTCATCCAAAAAAAAAAAAAAAAAGAACAAGACTTCATCAAAACTGATTTAACAAAGTATCACAGGTGTAAATAACAATAATCATTAATTGATAATTGACTCCCATCCACATTAAACAAAGTTCATTACTGTCCATATTCAAGTGCAACTTGGATCTATGTATGGAAACAGAAAACTTAACCCAGGACTGCCCACCAGAATACTAATGGACAGAGGCAGCTCCAAAATTCTTTATCCCATGCATGAGTCCCCTCAAGTTATCTATGGTTTGATCCCAGTTATTCTCATTAGAGGTAATATATAATTATCAACCATGGGATGAGTAAGGCCAATCTCTAACCAAATGGGATATATTCAAACACAAAAGGGAAAATTGGCTAGGCTTAAAATGGCCCAAAAGGGCAGCTAGCCTAGTACTTACCTATGAACCTATAACCTATTTAGTAGTCACATGACTGAAACATTACCTAGGTTTAAAGTGCACTACACTAATAAGTAAAAATTCAGTTGTTTAGACTGTAAATAAAATATTTTTAAATTAGTTATAAAAGTAACATTCTGACAGAAAAATGTTTTTTGTCAGATAAGTAGGTAACAACCCACTATTTCATAGAACCTGACAATTAATAACAATTAAGAGTTGATAATAAAAACACTATTAATAGATACAATGTAATTTAACCCAGGGAATTGGCCTGCATTAAGCTGCAGCTGCCAAATCAATTCTTTATACTGCAGTTTCTGTGTCCCTGGCTAGGTGGGAACATGCAGAAGAATAACAAACAAAAACTTGTAATATTGTTTACACTGCAGAGTGTGTCTAGAAGATGCATTATTGTCATTTTTATTTTCTATATTGTCATATTGTTCATAAATATACTTGCATATAGGTCTCTCTGTCTTCGTCACATAAAAATAGTGACAGTTTTCACAGAAACATAAACAGAACACTCCTTTCATGTCACATGTAGATTTTACGTTAAGTATTCATTTATTTGTTAACGTATTTCGCTTCATTTTTGGCCCTGTGTAAATGAACCTACACTGTCTGCAATGACCGCATTTCACAGGTCACTTTCTTTTGCTTATGCTATCAGTTGTTTTCAGTGCCTGTAATTCTAGCTTTTCCTTTATGTCTATATATCTCTTATATGTAAAACCAGGCCCTTCACACAGTGTTTCCAGGACTCCATCAAAGCAAATGAAAATGTTCCAGTTCTCTTTAATATTCTTTTATGGTGTCGGTATCATATACATATTTGAATATCATCGTTCTGCTAAAGTTAACACTATTAACAGCTGCTTTTTTGTATTCAAAATAATTGTTAAAGCTGGTAGCCCTTCATCAAGAATTGATTTATACTTGGTCTTCCTATCTTCCAAAATTTCATTCCATAGTGTTAAAAAAAAGTTGGTGGAGATGCCCTCTCTCTTTAGAAACATACCTATCAGAATTTGCAACTCATTTTTTAACACGGTGTCATCTGAAATTATCGGTGTAAGCCTCACCATCTGACCTTTAACCAATCCTTTCTTTTGCCTGAAGGGGTGGTAACTTTGAAAATGTAAATATGAATTAGAAAAGGTCATATTCCAAGATGGCCACCGACTAGTCTAGTCCTTACTCTCTGAGCTCCTCACAGCTATTTAACTTTTGTTTTTTTTTACAACTATACATCAACCTTTTTCCTCAAATTTTTATACTAAAAGATTTTATAAATCTTTTTCTACGCATTTGGATTATTTTTTCTTCTGGAATTATTATCCTGGGATTTATTTTACCTCAGAACATTCTTGGTCTCTCTGCTGCTGGGACTCCTACTGCTCTAGTCTGTTCCTGGTTCCTGGTATCCTGTTAACTGCATTCCATTTCTGGGCATGGCTACAAAATCTGACTCCATGGAGACTCAGCCTACAAAGGCCAAATATACTTCAATGCTCTCTCCTGGAAAAGATTCAGGTTCAAAAAGACTGAAATCATCTAGACAACCTACAGAAACTTTTAATGTAAGTAATAAAGATTTAAATGGCTCAAATTTCCTTTTAGAAGAACTAAAAATAGCATTAAAACCAATCCAAAGTGCTATACAAAACTTTTCAGAACAGTTTGCAGACTTTAGTAAATCTTTAAAGCAAATAAACGATAGTATTGTTACTATTGAAAATAAAATCTTAGCTTTGGTGGTTAAAACAGACTTATTGGAAAGTGACTTTAAATCTAGAGATAAAACTGTTTCAGATTTACAAGCTAAAATATTGGATCTGGGAGCCAGGAGTCGAAGAAATAACATCATTATTCGTGGTTTACCTGAATCTTATGACAATAAAAACTTGTTATCTGTGACTAAAAATATCTTTGAAACACTGTTAAATTGTGAAGCTTCTTCAAAATCTATAATTGTAGAGAGCACACAGAGCACTGCATACAAAGCAAGATTCTTCCACACCAAGGTTAATTTATACTAAGTTACTAAACTTTCAAGACACTTTCCAGATCCTAGAAACTGCTAAAACAAAGAAACAATTCATATAGAAGTCTCACAAACTATCATTTTCCCAAGATCTTCCTGCACAGATCAAATTAAACAGACAAAACTAGCCCCTATTGTGCTGACTTGATAAAAGAGGGATTAGATTTCGAATGGCATATCCTAATACCTTGTCTTTCACAGCTAATGACAAAAGATTTGTATGTTCAGATCCTAAAGATGCAAAAGACATTTTTCTTAAAACATTTAAAAGCTTCCTGACACTGTATCTTAATATTCTACTGTTAAAGAACTACAATAAGGTTTGATCTTTTCTTTTCTTTAATCTGACAGTATTTGTGTTACATGATTTGTAATTCTGGTGTGACATAATTATATTACCTTAAGAACTTGTCATGTAATTTACACATGATGGATTTGGTGTGACAGTGTGCAGTGACAGGATATATGCTTGTTAGATTTGTGTGGATTAATAGAAGCATTTAAATTCCTGTATTTACTTTTTTCTCTTTCTCTCACATATGCTTGCTGTGTAAATAGATAATATGTTAATTTTACTACAAGCTTTGGAGTTACAGCCTTCTGTGTAAGCTAAATGATTTTTGGAGGGAAAAACATTCCATCTCAACATTCTAGCAAGAAAATCTTCCCCTCAGAGTTCCAGCTGATGCTCTGCATGAACATGCTCACACTACAGTCTCTCTGAGATAGATGGTGATGTCATCATTTGTGAGGAAAGAAGGACAGTTTCAAATACACAAGTCTGCTTGTTTTCAACAAGTATTCAATAGCACTAACTTTTTAATAGATCTGGCTATTATTTAAAGTGTTTTCTCTTCATAAATGAAGGTTGCTTTTTAAATTTAAACAGATTCATGTCACATAATATATTCAGTGACTTTTAGTGTGTCTGCATGACTTCAAAGCAAGCTGCTACTTTCATAAAGCAGAGTGAAAATGTTTCTGGAAACAAATGAACAGGTTAGTTTTATATATTAAAATTCTAAAGGATGTGTAAAGAAATGAACATATTTTCCTATTCAGAATATTTTTCATACAATATTTTATATTATACTGAAGTGTTTAATTTGACAAATGTTACAAAGTATACCTGTTCATATGAAAGTTTCATGTTCTTTCTGTTCTCTGCTCTCTCTCTTCTCAGAGGCTGGATGTGATATTTATGATTAGTAGTTTATGTTTAAGAAAGCCTTTACTTATTTGAAAGGTTTGAAATAACTATCTTTAATATGATTAGCTGAATCTACCTGTATATATTTAAGCCCTTAGATTTACTGCATTTAGCTTGCTTGTTTCTGTTTTAATTAGATGTTCAAAATGTTTACTTTAAAAGCCTTGTCTTTTCATGCTGTTTTGCTATGTTACATCTATAGCTTAGAAGAATAGTATGGCTACATAACCTAACAGAGTCATTAGTAAAATATTCAAAAGTAGATTTAAAATTATATGTATGCACATTGTTGTACATTCAGTCCAATATATATGATGCTGTTTAAGTTACTATTTAATAATATAATTATACTTTATTCATGTATATTAACTAGTGTTAAAACCTTACAGCTTATAATATTTCATTTTGAATAGTTCCTGTACTATTATTATCTAGTTAATAGATGCATCTCCAGACTGAATTGTTTTTCATTTTGAGATATGGTTGCTTGGTAGTTGTTTTTGCTTTATTTGAACTATAACTAAATACTCATTCTACAGGTATTAGTGCTTTTATCATACTAATGGTCATGTTGATTAATGAAATTATCACTAAAGTACTAAAGAAGGTTCAGTAGATAGTGCATGACTATTATCTTTAGTTCAGTAATGCTATGCTTATTTACTTATATTATAATGTTACCAGTTGGTTTTGTTATACTTATATATGTTGTCTTACATATCTTTCAGTTTTAATTGTATTACTTCTTATGATAGAGTGTTCTAGTTAAGCAGAGTGTGATTTATTTATTATTTACTTGTTTCTCTTTCTCTTGAAATACTTGAGGAAATACATTTAATCACTATAAATTTCAATTTAAGGATAGGAGCTTTAGATTAGTATTAGAAGTAGGGATTAAGCATGTTGGACGTCTTGAAATTAGTTAATTTTGTATATATTTTTAGTAGTATTACTCGGACGTTATGTTAGGCTTCCTTTGAGTAATTTGTATTCTAACTTGAGGTTATTATTATCTATAATTACAATGTTTTTTTCATGTTCTTCTGCTCTTCCTTTATCACAGGGGATTGGTGGGTAGGCACTAGGGTTAGGATAAAGGTTATTATTATACATTTCATGGTGCGTAAAAAACCTTTTTTCTTTTTGTTTCAACAAATGTTATTTGATGACTTGCTTGAATACTTAAAGACTGTTTTTCTTTTATTTTTTCTTCTTCTTTTTAATGTTGTGTTGGATTTGCACCTTGAGTTCACTTTTATAGCATCAATAATGATTATACTTGTAGAATATGCCTGTTGACATAATTTTAGATTCTTGGAATGTTAGAGGCATTCAAGATAAAGCGAAAAAGTCACTATTATTTCATATGATCTTTAAATCACAGGCTAACATTTGTTTTATTCAAGAGACCCATATTTCACGTATTGATTGGAATAAAGAGTTAAAAAAAAATGGATCAAAAGATTATAGCTTCAGGTGACTCATCTAACTCCAGAGGTGTAGCTATAATCATTAAACAAAAATTCATTGGGAATATTATTGATGAGAAATTTGATGATGAGGGAGGTGGTGCTTATTTACGCTTCTATTGCTGGTTTGGACAAACCCTTATTAATTTTAAATCTATATGGCCCATGTAATTCACAACATTTGTTCATTTTAAAAATTTACAATATTCTTGCATCCTATAAGGATCATCATATTATAGTGGGTGGTGACTGGAATGCAGTTATAAACCCTGTAATTGATCGTTCCCACTCCACTGTCACCTATAATCTTCAATCTACTCTGGCTATAAATGATTTGATGACAGAATATAATTTAATAGATCTCCTCCACTGTTAAAAATATAAACAAGAATGATATATATACTTATTATTCTAAGTGCTATCATTCGTGGTCCAGATTAGACTTCTTTCTAATTTCAGATTATATTTCAAAATATATTGTGGACTTTACTACAGAACCCAGATTCTTTTCGGATCACTCAAGAATTTCACTAAAATTGAACATAAAACCCAATATCAAAAATAAAACTATGTTTAATAAGTGGACCTTAAATAATAACTTATTGTCAAATGAAGATATTTGCAAACAAGCTTCAGAAATCCTAAATGAAGTGGTGAATAGTCTTGAATCATCAGACATTCCTTATGACATACAATGGGCTGCATGTAAAGCAAGATTAAGAGGTTTATTTATTAGTAAAGCTGCTTTTTTCAAAAAAAAATACTTTAAGAAAGAGGAATTCTTAAAATCAAGAATTTCTTCATTGGAAAATCATCTTAGTCTGAACTATGATGCTACTTTAGAAAAACAAATTTTTGATTGTCAGAAAGATTTAATTCTGCTTCACCAAAATAACCTCTCCTTATCTGAACAAAAGCTACTTGCTTGATATTCAGAGTGGGCCCAGGTTCCATCTAAATTGTTAGCGAGAATTATTAAAGTTAACTTCAGAAATCCAAATATTACATCTTTATCTTATAATAACAAATTATATAATACTGATGAAGAGATTATTCAACTTTTCACCTCTCTTTACACTGAGTTATATTCAGGTTCTTCTAATTCTGTTAAAGATAATCACTCAAAACTTTTAGACTCTTTGCAGTTCCTAAACTTAATGATAATCAGCAAAAACTACTTTCTACCCTATATCGGTACAAGAAATCTCAGATTCAATAGATAATCTTAAATTGGGTAAATCTCCGGGACCTGATGGTTTTACTCCAGAATTTTTCAAAACTTTCAAATTGGTAGTTCTTCCCTTTCTATTTAAAGTTTACAATCATATAAGAGTTAATGATATCTCAGATATTCATTGGAACACATCCAAAACCATTCTAATTCTAAAAAATAATAAAGATAAATCTGACCCATTAAATTATAGACCCATTTCTTTAATTAACGTGGATATTAAGATTCTGTCATCTATTCTGGCTAACAGATTGAAACGGATTTTACCCTCAATTATCTCATCAGATCAATCAGGTTTTATGTCTCAGAGACATGCTTGGGATAATACTCTATCTTTAGAGACTATACTTCATCTCATTAAGAAAAATCCAAACCCTATATATGCTTTGATTATAGATGCATCAAATGCCTTTGACAGAGTATGTTGGAACTTTCTATTTCAAACTATGTTATGTTTTAATATTCCCTTATTCTTTATAAATTTTTAAAAGTTTTATACAAGAATATGTTTACTAGACTATACATTAATGGTCAATTTTCTGCTCCGATAAAGATCACTAAAGGAACAAGACAGGGTTGTCCATTGTCCCCTTTTCTTTTCAACATTTACTTAGAACCTTTGCTATTGTTTATTACTCAAAATACTTTTCATAACATCCCTAGAATTCTTAATACTAATATTCATTTCTCTGCTTTTTGGATGATTTAGTAATCTACTTTCAAACTCCATTATCTGATTACAGAAAAATAATGAATTCTATTGATTATTTTTCTTTGGTTTCCAACTATCTTTTAAATTCTACAAAAACTCATATTTTTCCCTTAAATCATTTAACACACAAATCTTTTTTTGTTTCCAGACAATCATTTTCAGTTTACTTATAATATAAATTATTTAGGAATCAATTTAGAACACAATAATAAATCTTCCTTTCAAAATAATATTAATAAATTATGGAACTCTATATTGTCTGATATGGACAGATGGAATCATCTAAACCTTTCATTTCTTTCAAGGGTGGCCATTATTAAAATGAATATTCTGCCTAAATTTCTTTACCAATTCTCATCATCTGATCAGATAATTTCAAAAAAATTTTTTGAGTCTGTAAATAAAACTTTGGCAAAATTCATATGGTTCCCTAAATCTGTTAGAATTTCCTATTCTAGATTGGCATTTTCGAAGGACAAGGGAGGTTTGGGTTTACCTAAACTTTATCTCTATTATTTGATTGTCTCATCCAATAAACTTCTTACTATCTCTAAATTCAATAACACTTCTTATCCAAATCACTCTTTATGGATAAAATTATGGTATAATTATGTCATTTCTAATAATTTAAATCCTGAAGCTATTCCCTTTATCTTTCTGGATAGTTTATTTATTAAAAATATATCTACAGTATTTAAACAAAAGATTAGAGATTTCCAAACCTTACTCAAAATGTGTAAACTAGAAAAGATCTCGCACCATGTTCAGCCAATTCATCTAAACCCAAATATATTATTGGACAATAAACTTTTGAACTTAACAAACTATCCTTTAATTAAAAAACTAAAAGTAGGAGATGTTTTGAAATATCTTGACTTGCCTTTATCTGACTGGCGTAAGTTATCGAAAGTAAACTGGAATTACTCACCAATTCTTACACAACTAAGAGCAATAATTAAAAACAAATTTGTATCTCTGGTCCCCATAGACTCACAATTGAAAAACCTTAACACGATTATCAAAATACTTTCATCATTTGATAAAATGCTCTCAAACTCATATAAATTAATTAATTCTTTAATGATGGACCACAACTGTCTTTTATCTAATGTTTGGTTGAATTATAATTCCCAATTGGCAGAATCTCAGAAAGTCCTGGCTATTAGACACACTAAGGAATTTATCCCTTTTAAAAAATTAGCATACACACAATTAATGATTAATAATGATGCCTACTTTACCCCAATCAAATTAAACAAATTTAACCCAAATAAGTCCCCTTCGTGTTCATGCTGTTCTCATCCCCAAGCAGACCTCCTTCATATTCTATGGTATTGTCATTTTTCTCACAGATTGTGGACATCTTTGAAAGTCAGACTGCAGAAAATGGGATATCAAAAATCCACATTGATGTGGGAATTTGCTATTCTACATATTCCATTGATTCATCTTTCAAAAGTTGATATTCATGTTATCATTTTTATTTGCTCATTACTAAAACTTTATATAATACAAAATTGGATTGATCGTTCTAAATTAAAATGGGTTACTTTCCAGAAAATGGCTTTTAAATTTATTGATGCTCAAAGATACTTAGGTGGAAGTCCAAAAAAAAAAGCTATTAGAAAGGTTGTGTTAGAAAAGGTTCTAAACATATTAAATAGTTAATGTTAAATATATATTTTTTTTTTCTCTCAGGTTGCCTAACTTGTATATAGTGTGCATATGGTGTATGTTTTATTTCTAAATAACTTATCAAAATCTCATGAAGGTTGTTATCACTAGATGAATTGTTATATGTTCATTTATGCCTTCTTGTTATGTATAATCTTTTAATTGTCTTGCTATTCATATACTTAATAAAAAAATTTTTGAGAAAAAAAAAATATGAATTAGAAAAGGTGGACTTCCTGTAAATGTTTGAAACAAACATAGCTGTTTCTGTGTTCTTACTGACGGTTATATCTAGGTAGTTTATTTTTATGTGTAATTGAATTTCAAAAAATAAATAATCCCATCTATAAATTCCAGAGTCCCTTAATGTAAGTGAGCAACCATTCCACCACAGCCAGCCACAATACTCTTTTGTTTAAAATAATTTCCTTTTGAAGTACATATAATTGTTATACAAGGCAATTTCCATAAATGTCATAAAACATAAATACCCACATTGGAAATAAAATCACATTACAAATCACTCATTTCAAACATTTTACTTGTGGGATAACAGAAAAATCCACTCCATCTAAAGTGTTAAAATACTTGTTGATTTAAATTACCTAAAAAGTCCCAAGTATCTTTCACCACATATGGGTGGTTATCATAAAAACTTTCACTCTTCTAACAAGGTAAACTGCCACAAGATGTGTTGTAGATCCTTCTGCATACACTATAGGGTGAAGGGAGGTATTTATATTTTACGTACCTTTGATATACCAAAGATTGAAGGCATCATAGGCTTTTCTGATACTAAATATTTATAGATATCTGGGGTAATAGCATGTTGCAGCATCATGTCAATTGATAAATTATCAATTTTGTGATAAGCAACAGAAATCTCATTCCTAGGTACTATACAATACTGGTTAATGTTACGGAACAGTTAAAACATTTTACATTAGTAGTCTATGCTGCTCATGATTAACAGGCCCCCATTTGTTTGGTATAGTAGCAGATGTCTGCATGTGAAGGCTAGTGGTTCAGCAATAAATGGTGCATTCTTTAGGAATGTGGGATTAAGAAAGTTGTCAAAATTGTTTGCAGAAGGAAGATTTATGAGTTGTTTACACAGAGAATGTAACGTGATATAGGTACGATACATGGAATTAAGAAGGATGTCATAGGTGGAAGAAATCATGTTGAGAGAGAGAGGTTTATCAGTAGTGCTGTTTTTTTAGATCATTAGCTGTTAAACATTGAGTGAGGGGAAATAACTTCACTGTTATGTGAACAGGGAATGTATCTGAGATATTTCAGAACAACATAGCATTTTTGGAGCATCACTTTTGTCTTGCTTTAAAATAAACTAAATTAGCTAACTGACAAGATATGTACTTCATTTTTCATAACTGCTTAAAATATAGCAATATATTGATTAGGAAGCCTTCTGCTGATACAGAGTTTGTATCTCTCTCATATTTTATTTGTTTTATAGTAATTCAAGGGTATCAAAAACTAAACAACTCTGGAGAAACAAATCTACGATGGAAAAAAATTCAGATTCTTAGTAACTCAAGGGTAGTACCTTCCTGTATAGCAGCAACATCTGATAGCATAGATTTGATTTTATATGGAAGAATAATTGCTTTAATGTACTGAAGGGGTTAAGAAAGGTTCAACGCTTGATAAAGAGTAACAACCATTAATATTAAGCTGATTGTACAGCTCTGGTTCTTTGCTAATGGAGAAGGAATGGCCAGAGAATGTTTTGAGTAGGATTTTTTGTTTTGAAGGACCAGGAAATAATAATGGGGCAGTGATCGCTTACAGACTATGGTAGGATGGAACCATGTTTGCAGCAATCAGAGATTTTTGTGAGTACTGTTTCAAGGAAGGAGTTATTTTAGGTCATGTGGAGGTTGACATAATGGTTAAGGTCTTAACCTCACAGGTACAAGGTCAAGTGTTTGATTCTGATATCTGGCAATTGGCTAGGTCTAAAATAGCCTGCAGACTGATAGGCTAGTATTTACCTATGTGGAGTAACTACTCTTGCAGTTAGGGCAGGAGGATTGCTGAACTAGCTGAGTAAGGTTATGAAAGTTTGTTTGTATTCATTTTTTTTTTTGTGAGCCTAGCCAGTTAATATTCATCTCACCTAGGAGGACTAAATAATTATATTGTTTTGACCATTTTTTTAGATTATGCCAGGAAACGTGGGAGGGTATTTGTATTATTAGGAAAATGTTGATATGCCCAACCAATGAATAGCTTAGTATTGTTGCTTAAGGTGTGTACAGTTGCAAGTTAGTAAGGATTTGAGGGTCAGAATACATTAAAGGTTCCGCATCCTTTATATTTAAATGTTTTGGGGCAAGATTAATAATCCTTCTTCGCCTGTGGATCCAGAACAGCCAATTAAAATATTTAGATATTCAGAAGTGAAGGTGGAAAGGTGCTGTCATGTTTTAGCCGTGTTTCTATTATCCCAAAATATCAGGGCAGTATTGTTTAAATAATAGTTTTAAAGGGCTACATTTGTTCTGCTTCAAGTACTTAGACAGTTATGAGGGACTTTTTGTTGTTGTTCTGCTGACTGTAGATAGCATTGTTGGCTGGACCTGGGCTTGGTTTAATGTCTGCACTTTCTAGATGCCTAAATACGTTAAGGGATACATGGTGAATATTACTTGTTCAGTTTTATTAAATATTTTCAGAATACTATTGTATGGATAAGTGCTAACAGGCCAGGAAAAGAAAAGAAAGACAGGAAAGGAGAGCCCCGTGGGGGAAATGGGATAAAGGGGAAAAAGACAGCCGAATGAATTATGAAGACCTGATAGGGGAAATGAAGGAAGGCACGAATGAGTAGATACGGAAAGGATGGGAGAAGGAAGAAAGCTAACAGAGTAGGGAAGATGAATGGTGAAAATTCATCAGTATAACATTAGAGGTGAAAAAATGCTGTGTAGAGATCAGATATTGAGAGTGCTGTACAGGTGTTATTTCACACTAAAAAGATTATTTAAGTAGGAAAGTCTGGCTGCTATCTCAGAGAATTAGGACTAGAACCCATTAACAAGCCACTTTCTGTAGTCCAGCGTTTGATCTCATCAGCCTCCGTTTGCCTGTTGCGTAACTCTGAACAACTAAGATAACCAGACAGTGCTGCGGGAAATTTGGATAAATGAGCTAAGCTCCTGAATGGTCTCCTAGTCTGCATGCCTAATAATGAACCTATAAGGAAAACAAACTCAAGAAGGTGCATGACAGAAGAAGTAGGCATGAAACATATTTTCTGGAAGTGTACCTGGGAACAAAGGATCTGGAGAAGGATATATGAAAAAGAAAAAAAAGATACCTGGGAATTTTACTAGCGGGGAATAGGGAAAGAATAGTGGGGATGGCAGGAAAAACAAATGCAAGCAATAAGACTAATGACAAAAGAGAGGAAGAGTGTAATAACCAAAAAATAATGGAAAATAAGGGGCAAGTGCCAGAAAGGAGAGCTGAGCAGGAGATGTACTGACTTAAGTAGACGTATAAAGCAGAAGAACATGATGGAAGAAGAATAAAGGGAAAATGGAAGGAGGTGATGAGCTACTACCATTCAAAAGGGGGGATGGGGTTGGGGTGGTAAAAGTAACTGGAACAGCGATGAGAAGTAGAAAAACACTGATGCAAAATAAAAAGTGCAACATGCGTGACAATTACACAGTGTGTAACTGTGTATGGATAATAATAATAAAGTTAAAAAACACTTTCTAAGTAAATAAGAGTAATATCTGTCCCAGATTGTGTCTCTTTATTCCTCATTATATGTTTGTTTTGTCCTTGATTCTTTCAATAAGAGGTTGAAAGGTAAGATGCATGGTATAGATAGTGACCTCCCATAGTGTGAAATTTCAGATACATTAATGGGTTTGAGTGCTTCAGAATGTATATTTAGATCTACTGGTATTAGCTGACTGCCCCAAAGGCATTAAAAGGGCTGTACTTTAATGTCACCAGCAAAAGATGCCGGCAGAGTCACAGGTGGGGAGGGACAAAGGAGGCAGATGACAATCATTCTACAGTGTAGTACCTTGTGGACGAGACTGAGTGTGTAATGTGAGCTGCAGCAAGCAGCTTGCTACTGCAGCAAATGGTTTGCTCCAAGGAGATAGAGTTTTTTGTTTTGTTTTTATTTATTCATTTATTGTCATTTGATTACCGGGAAAGTCCAACTGGGTAGAAGCCCATTTTCAGCAAAGGCCCGGGGGAAAAGTTCCAAATTATTACAAAACATTTTAAGAACAATAATTTTACAATCTTCAAAAAATAAAACAAAAACATCTGCAGTTTAAATAATTATAACAAATTAGACATAATATAAAAACATTGGTTAAGAATCGATACAAGGTATATGACAATCAGTAACTATTTAGAGAAATTGTAGACAGTTTGTAGAGAAATGAAAGGTAAGTAAGTATAATTCAAATAGGAATGATAGTCACACAGCAGCCATTTCTTGCCCCAGTAATTGGGAATGGGCAGGTACTTGCAGTGCAGGCTAGATGTCCAGCAGGCATGGGAACTAGAAGAAAATATAGAAATAAAGTTGTTTAAGAGATGGAAGAAAAAAGGCAGCTAGGCAAAAAGGAGGAGGAGTTTGTTGGCCCAGACTACCAAAGCAAGCACAATAGTTAGAAGCCAAGTATGTAATATTGCATGTAATTCTTTAGAATTAGAAAAGCATCTTACTGGGGAGAGGATATATATACTGTGGCTGCAAAATAGGTTTTATAAGATGATATTAAAATGAAAGAAGGGTGTTGAAGAGCATGGAAACGACGTAAGTTCCTAAGAGTCAAAGAAAAACAGATAGTAGTTGTTAAAGTGGAAGTTATGAATAACAATGTACAAAGTAAGATTTCATATATCAGAAGATATCTATCTTTCACAGGGGTGTGAGGATTATGTTCCTAGTTTAGTAACAATAAGGTAAAAAGGTAAAAATTTTCAACATTTATCTAAAGACATGAAGAAGAAGTGGCTGAAAAATACAAGACGTCAGTATTTTACCCATAGAATACAAATATCTTTTATAGTAGCTGTCTCTCTCACATTTAAGTTTGTAGCTACTATAGGCATTTTTGAATTGTTCTAATTTCATACGTAAGTACTAGGCTAGCTGTTCTTGTGGGGCATCTTAAGCCTAGCCATTTCCCTTGGTGAGAATTAAACCTTGAATCTGTTGTCAATGAGGTAAACACGTTAACCATCATGCCAACCACCAAGCAGTTATACAACAAATGAACAAGTAAGACTATCATGCAATTTTAAATTCATAGATGGGCCTAGCTAGACTCCTAGAACAAGTCTTGGACCTGGGAGTTAGCTAGATAATTAAGATTAAGTGCAGGCTGTAGCATGCTTACTATGAAAAAAACCTTCCGAAAACTAGTCCATTATTTAGTTATTCAGCTATTCAGCTGCTATTTTATTTGTTTGTTAAAACAGTGAAAAAGTTCAAGCATTTTCTGTAGTTAGTACATTAAACAGATAATGATAAATTTCATAAGATTTAGAACCTAAAAGTGTTCACTAAAATTCAGATACATACCTGCTGGTGTTGTACTGAGAGGTGTAGCCAGAAGTTCATATTTGGTACTCATACCTCATTTTGCTACCCCCCCCCCCCACCACCACCACCACCCACCTATCAATTAAAAAATGTACTCAACTCTCAAAATGTTGCCCCTATACACTTCAGAAAGAGGTAAACTACTTTCAGCTGTTGCCACTTACAAGCATAAAAAGACAGTTTTAAGAGATACACTTCCTAACATGTGAATGTGCTTTGTCTAGTTCTGTACAATAGACACTAGTTTAGATAGTTCTCAATATCCTGAGCTGTTTCAGCTTTAAGTGTCCCAAAAGACGTTCTGAAAAAAAATGTACTCATTTGAGTAAACTGAGTATGCCTAGCTACACCCTTGCTGAAACATAAATTGAAAGTATGAATATACTGGCTGAAGTCAATCATTTAGCAAGATGGCTAAAGCAATGACTTAAAATGTTACTGAGAGTCTTGTTGGTTACTTTGGTGATTAAATGATGCAGTGAAGTCCCCTGATTATGTTAATTCTACTTAGTCTCCAATCTGTTGATTGATTGATCTTGAATGTCTCCTGGCTGTATTAATCACTTTGGGTGCATCTCTTCTATTAATAGTTCTGTTTTGAACTTTAGTCTCTCTATGCCCTGCAAGAGGCCTACTGACACATAATTATGTTTCTTTCTAACCTTTTCCACATTCCTGAAGCCTAAAACAATGAGTAAATAGGTCACACAGGAAAAAGCAATCAGTAAAAAACAAAAGGAAAATTTAACAAGTCTAGACTTTCCACTGTGTAATTCCTTAAACCTCTTGCATTAGAGCCAACATGAGATATATGCAAATGACCCTTTAAGGACATCAGGTGTTTCACCTATATGGCAATTCTGAATGTGCATGACTTTTTTTCTTTTTAAGCCTGTTTATGAACAAATCCAGGTCATTAAAGCCAAACCCCACTAGCTGTGGACATGCATGTTTTAGCCTTCTAATGAACATTCCACTTATGCTGTGCAGATGATGCCATAGCCAAAATCATATGCTTTCCCATGTTAAACTTAACCATTTCAAGCTGAAAAATTCTTCTTCTCATTCACTGACTCTTGTTAATCATATTTCCTACAGATATGGAAGCTAAATTTAAAGATGTGGAAATCAAGTAGAATTCTTGGAAGTCAAGGAAGAAACTGAAATGATACTTAAGTATGGAAAAAAAGATTAGATGGAATGGTGGAAAGGCACAGGGTGGATACTTAATAAAACTGAAATGGTACTAATATTTAAAGTTTTTAATTTTCTTATACTTATGTATTTAACACAGATTTGTATTTTGCCTTCTTTGCCTAAGGCCATCAATTGCACCGGTTGGTTTCTGTTAATATAAGATTGCAGGCATCATCGAGGGGGGGTGTGTATAAGATGGGTTGTGGGGTTGTGAGAGGAACAAAGCAAGTCAGGTGGTTATAGTATGGGTGTAAGACTATCAGGTGTCATAAATAATTCCACATAAACCACCTTATCTATACTTTCTCAATGGAAATTATAATGCGGGAAATGAAATATGAATAAAAAGAGAGATTAGGTTATCAAAAGCCCAAATAAAATCTGCTCTGGCTACCAACTACAAGTTCTGTGATATTATTAGTTTGATTATTAACTTCAGCCTTTTCAAATACATACTGCCAAAACAGAATATAAAGTAAATTTAAAAAAAAACATTGAATAATATCAGAACATTAATTTGATATACAGTAGAAAAAAGCTCCACTTAACTTTCAGTAATTACCCTGTCTCTTAATCAAGTCTAGATTAAATAATATGCAGAAACAACTTAATTATCAACTCTTCTATTTCAAATTACAAATTCAATTTGGCCATGAAAGTTGAAAGCAAAGAAAATGCATTCTATAATTAAATTAGAAAATTGAAGGAGAAAGTGATAACATATCAGTAAATAGTAGTGATCTTTTCCTGTTTTGTTAAAAGCAATATTTTGGAAGAACACAGTTTCCATTTCTTTTACTTTTAATTATATTGAGCACATATCTTATTATATTCATGTTGATCTGCCATGTCTCCCCTGAAAAAGGCACTGCTCTTAGAGGGCTGTATTCACTTAAAAAACTAAATACAAACAGATTACCCAGCTGGGAAACATAGTGAATGCACTTACAGAAAATATTTGTCAGACTTCACAATCAGCATAATATGTCAGAATACTTCAGAGGCAGGAAACATTCCTTGTATAACTATAGGTATGACAAGTACAGGCAAAGTAAAAAGTCAGTCGCATGGGGCAAATGATACACGTTACAATTTCCTATACAAGCCATGAAAAACCTAACCAAAAGTGTATCGGTCATGCTGATTAAAATGTTAGGGTACGGACAGATCACTACTCTGTGGTGACAAGTTAGAGAGGTACCAGTTCACAAGCCAAGGTGGCATCAGAACCAAATAACTGTAGTCCCATTAGACTTACCAGTATTCAATGTAAAACATAGGAGAGAGCCACAGTGGAACGTATCCAAAATAACATAGAGGGCCTATTTCAGTCAGATGTAGAACAGTATGGGTTGGTAAAGGAGAGCTCTTACCTTTTTGAAGCACCTAACTAGGAGCCAACTTTAATGCTGGTTATTTTGTTCATACTAAGTCATTCATTGCTGTTCACATAAGGGAATATGTGATAAAGTAAATTAACTGTCAGTTCATGCTTAGTAAAATGCACTGGCTAAGTAAGAGGATGCTTAAAGTCAAAAGTGTGGGTTATTTTTCCAACCCAGTGAAGGTTACCAAATATAAAAATACATTATGCATTCTAGATAACCAGAACTGCAGATGACTGGAAACTGTGTAACATAATTATTTAAGTGAAAGATGTTGAAGATCTCCAATTTGGTGTACTCAAAAACGCAAACTTGATACAATAGTAATGACCTCATGTTTGATATCAATAAGGCATTAGACAGTAGCAGTTAAGAAACTCATAGAAACAGAGTTATACTTAAATGTTGCTGTTGGTCTTATATTTCTTAGGAAAGAAATACTTTCATAATTGCTTCACTTTGAATGATGAGTGATAAAAAGTTTATGTGCTCACAACTATTAATTTTGGCTTGCTTGTAATATATTATGGTTTTCTTTGTAAACCTGCAAAGAACTGTGTAACATTAGGTTATAGTAACCTGTCTGACAAAGCAACGTTAGCACATATGATTGTTATTGTTGCTTTTATTATTATACTAATAGTGTGTGATTCCCTTTTTACTGAATATTCATGGCAATCTTAAATATAAATAACGTTATCTGGTTAACTGAGTAGTTGATAATAACGTGATATGTATATCTGTCAATCAAATGGCAGATGCCACTTAGATATTCACAATCTTTGATGACAGAATTATCTTCTGGTATCTCATCCACCATTATCCTGCCTTCCATACATGTCACTTCATGGCTGTTGGCATAGCCTCTGCTAAATGTCATCTATCAGTCAATCTGTGAATGTGCAGCCTTCTGTTCAGTTCTGCTAACACAGGCAGTAAAGCAGCAGTAGCTGATACCTTTTCCCATCCATCTTAAAAAGAAATATCTAAAGAAGTTGTTTTGCATTCATTTCTACATGTGTGATATCATGTTTTGTGTATTTTATGCCCCTACCACTAAGAGTAGACACTGGACTGCAAAGTGCATGTGAATTGCAGGTAACTGTTAGTATTAGGTGAACTGCATTTGTCAACCTCACAATGCTGAAACACTCAACAGCAAATATAAGGAAATGCACATGCTAACAAATATAAGGAAATGCACACACTAACTCTAAGGGTGCAGGATCCTGGAGTATTCCCCTACTCCAAAATACAGCCACATTAGATATATAGTTATTTTGGTGGGCGTCATATATCTCCCACATTTGGGGTCAGGGGCAGAGCCACAGTTTAGTTTTATAACCTTGAGTTTCATATTTTTGCAATTCACTTCTTTGGGATTTATAATTTCAGTATTACTTACAATTTTCACAGTTTCAGAAGCCACTGGTGTATGGTCCTTAATACTGTTATAGGTAATTATCAATTACCCACAATTTGGTCAGTCCTACTGGCCATCTGTCTGATATTTCTAAATATCTAGGTGCCCCTTTGCCTAGGTAAATGCCCACACTTGTGCTGTAATTCATGTATGCTGTACTGCTGCCCTGCCACAAGGACACAAAGATAGTGTACATTGTACATGGCTTCCCCGCAGTCTGTTTACATCCGTACTGGCATCCCTGCCTGATTTTCCCATGTATTTAAGGGTACATAAAACTATACCAATCTTCACATACATATAAAAGCTTGCATATACTTTGATGCATCCTCACCATGCCATATAATTGGTAAACTGGATAATATATGTGAATTGGTCATACTGTGTCCAAGTTTGTATTAGTTGCCTATCTGATATGGATTGGAGGCTGGTGATCAGCAGAGGATTCATTAACGGCACAGTCCTTGGAATGCAGATAGTCAACAAGGGAACTCATGAGAGGCAACAATCGATGCTTGTAAGATATAACTGCATGTGGATAAGGAGGCACAAGCATGGAAGAATGCACATTTTAGAATGCTGTTTGCCTGCAAACAGGGGATCCTTCACAAGACACATGGATTTTCTTACTGCAGCTGTCCATAATATGCTGGTACAGGCTCAGTGCTTACTGGGAATGTGACATCATCAGGCTGCATGCTGTTAGTCCTCATACTCCTACGTGCATGGCCTTCAAGTCAATCTATGTTGTAATTCCATGCCTCCTTTCCCCATTAAATAATAAAGTTATTTCCAGTGTTCTTTTTGACTTCTTGTAGGCTTCCAGCACTTTTTGATGCATGTTTCCAAGCCTTGGTTTCTGTGTCTACATGCCACGTGGCCTGCTTGCATCAGATGTCATCTCCAGTGAGTTACCTTGTCAGCAACCTGCATTCCAAGGGTTATGTAGTTGATTAACTGTGCACTGATAGGCAGCCAAAGATCCATTTGATATACTGCATGATATAACATTGCCTGAATACTGCAATTCAATTTTTTAAACAGCAGGATTTATTAAATGTTGCCAGTCATTAATGTTTTTTTTTACGTTGTATTCTTCCCAATGCTATGATGCTGCCCCATTAAGAAGGGATAGTTGTGTAAAGTTACAGTACATCTGCACCCAAGTCTCTGAAACAGTCAGCTTGTACACTCTGCCACAAATTTCTACTGTAATAGCTTGACTACATAATGTTCAAGCAGGAAGATATTTGTTGGTGGAATAACAGAAAAACTGGACAAAAACTAGTTTCTAATTCCAATGCTATTACACCCTTCCATTACCTTTTAAAGTATTAGAATACAAACTATCTGAATTACAACTACTCCTACCACCCTGCCTATTTTTAATACTTCTACTCTCTGGTATTTTTGACCATCACAAAATCAATAGGAATCATTAATATATACAAATCCAAATAACCCATACCCAGGAAGTAATAACGTTACTCATCTGGCTCAGTAACTGAAGTCACATGGGACCACTTTTTCTAAAGAGTGCTAGCACTTATTAATATTGACAAAAAGATGATAGCACAGTGGTACTGTCAGATTTACCATTTAAAGAAAGAAATGTAATAAAGTATAATATTTGTAGTACTTGGTGCAATATATTAACGGTCCTATACAGGCTGCTGTGTTCAGAGAAAATCAATTATTCCATCTTGCAAATGCTGTTTATACCTCATATTATGTGACAGTGGAAAGTATCTGTCTAGCTGCCTTTTGCAGCAGCTATATTAATGTGCAAGTCTTTTATTGGTTGAAATAGACATTTTTTAAAACACACAAAAGCCTGGTTGCTGTTTGGAGGGTATTCTTCTAAAAAATATCTGAGTTATGTTTTTAGTGATCTTACCACCTTGCCAAGGTAACCTCGTAAGAAAATATTAGCAGTGCAGGGGGCAGTTGCAATTTCATAATACTGAACTCTGTGTAGTGTGAGTGTCTTGTTCCACTCTCCCTGTGGATTTCTGAAGATTAACACTGTGATGCCTAATGTTCTGTAGAAATACTGGGTGAAATACAAGGGAAGAAAATATGTGTCACTTTTTTCTGTTTATTTATTAGATAATTTCAGCTGAAATACATAAACTTAATCTCTTATATAGATTGAGTCATGTTGCTCACACAAAGACTCACTGGTAGGATAAAACTAAAGTATAATGTTCAAATAATCTGACAGTTTGGGGTTGGTACATCTAATGTATATTTAAAAAATTACACAAATAAAAAATTAATGTAATAAAAGAATGTTCTAACTGCATAAAAAAAGTCACATTTTAACCACACACACACACGTCTTATAATTGAAACAAAATCATCATGCACAGCAATATAACCAGACTACCTTCTTAGTATTGCTCAGTTTTTCCTCGTTTTCAGTGTCCTTATACTGTTATGTTTAGGCATTAATTTGACTGAAATATTGTCATAATTCCTATTTACTTTACACTTACAGGTGATACCTGTACAGTCTGTTCAAGCACAAGGATTTGCAGTCTGCTCAAGAAGGCAAGCCGAAAGTGTCACGTGTAGAACCCTGAAAAATCAGTGAATAGAACCCTGAAAAATCACTGAATACTTCAAAGTGGGATGCTACAACTAAGAGCAAAGGGCAAAATCTTCACTTTCCCCACAGAGACAGGTATCACGTCCAGATAGGACAAATGCTATGTCTAAACAGAACATATGATCTCTAGAACATATAAACATTTTTCTACAGACCTGAAAGGAGGGCTTAGAATTAGCTGATAGCTGGAACTGAGTCAGGCCTCCTCACCTGGATGCATAGGTCTGGATAGGTTTGTCTCTTCATAGGTTCATAGGTTCATAGGTTTATACTAGGCTATCTGCCCTAAGGCATTTATAAGCCTAGCCCAAATTTTTGTGGCTTACGCCACCCCTTATATGAAAAAATACTGTGCCCATTAGTTTGTTGTGCCTCTGTCCAGCAGTGACACAGAGATGATTCCCGGGGTAAACCCACGATCTCCCATCCACAGGTCAAGATTTCTCTTGAACAGAGCCAGCGTGGTTGTCTGCCTCACATGGACCGGGATTTTATTCCACAGCATAGGGAGTCTCTGAGTGATAAATCTATCCCTCCAGCACGTCCTATTTATATCCGTGCTAAGGTTTAAGTTGCTTGCTCTAGTGGTTTTGGTGGATTTGGATTTTTTGAGGTGGAGCATGTCCATTAATTCCGGGTTGGACATGGCCTTGTATGTCAGGCACATGTCACCTCTGAGCAGATGGTATGCGACTGAATAGAGCTGGAGTTTCTTCAATCTGGCAGCATATGACAGATTTTGGAGTCCCTTTATCCTTTTGGTGAGGAACATTTGGGGTCTCTCCAATTGCTGCAGATGTCGGGTGAGATACATCCCGAATGGGGCATTGTACTCGATCATTGGTCTGATAAGTGAAGAGTACAGGGGAACAATGACCTCACTAGATCTGGATGTGAATCCCTTCATGATCAGGTGGGCAATGTAGAAGGTCTTTCTAACCACTTTAGCAACGTGAGTGTCAAAAGAAAGGCCACTGTCAACCTGGGTCCCCAGGTCCCTGATAATCTCTTCTGTGCTTAGTGGATTGCCACCTATATGGTAGCTTGGGGTTACCTTGTTTTTCCCGAAGGGTATGACTATACATTTTTTGGCGTTTAACTTCAGGCCATGGCTCTGGCACCAGCTATCTGTTTCCGTGAGTCCCTTCTGAAGGATATCCGTGTCCGATGCACTTTCCACTATGGCACCCAGTTTGCAGTTGTCTGCAAACTTTCTCAGCCAAAGTCCTCCCATGTTGGCCTGTACTTCTGAGAAGTAGATGCCGAACAATAGGGGGCCAAGGACCGAGCCCTGTGGGACACCACTTGTGACCAGCTTGGAGTCTGACATAGCGCCAGCAACTCTAACCCTGTGGGTTCTGTCCTTAAGCCAGTTTGCAACCCATCTTGTGACATATGGGTTTACATTTAAGCTGGTAAGTTTTTCTACAATACCTGAGTGGGGTATTGTGTCGAAAGCCTTTGCAAGGTCAAGGTAGGCTGTATGGACTGCCTTTCCCTCATCAATGGCCTTGGTGACTGTTTCGAAGAAGTCGACCAAGTTCAAAAGGCATGATCTTCCCTTGACGAAGTCAAACTGGGTCGGGTCCAATGTCTGCAAGTCCCCTATATCTTTGTTTATGAGCTCCATTATGATCCTCTCCATAGCTTTGCAGACTAGACTTGTTAATCTTATGGGGCGGTAATTACCAGGGTCCGTAGAGGCACCGCCTTTGTGGAGTGGGACCACAGTTGCCGTACGCCACTCCTTGGGCACATATCCTGTGGTAAGGCTGAGATTAAACAGCTGCCTTATGTGTGGGTTTAATTCCTCATTTAGCTCGTGTAGCACACAACCGGGGACACCATCCGGTCCCATTGATGCTGTGTTTTTAGCTTTAGAGAGAGCAGCTTTCACCTGCGCATTTGAGATGTCTGGGAGGCTACACTCCGCTGGGATAGTTATCTCTCCTTTAGGGTGGGAGAGGGGGGTGAAGTTTGCACTGAACCTGTCTGCCAGTATGTTGGCAATGTCTGTGGGTTCAGTGATTTTTGTATCATTTTGGACTAATTCTGAGCATATTTGGGAGTTTCCACCCAGGTTCCTAACATAGCTGAAAAAGGCCTTATGATTGTCCTTTGAATCCATGGCAATTTTTCTCTCAAAATTGGCCTTAGTTGATTTTATGAGTGCTTGTATTTTTTACTAATAATGATCAGGGGTGACTTCCCTTTTATGGATTTTGTTCTATCATGTAATAGCTTTCTCCTCTTATTGTAAAGTTTGTTAATGGCTGGGGTCCACCAGACTGGACGTTTGCCCTTTGTGGAAAGAGTCTTGGTTTTATTTGGGATTGCCTGATCCATGCAGTCCTGGAGGTGTTCATAGAAGGCATTTGTAAGGGCTTCCGCAGCTTGGGTTGTGGTTTCCACTGGCTCAGGGGCCTTGAAGGATACCACACCAGTCTTGAGTAGTGTGAAGTTTGCTTTAGAGAAGTTCTTCACTGTGGTCTTTGTTGTTTGGGGTGGGGGCGGGATGTGGATTTCCAGTGAGATTAGTTTATGATCAGATCTCACCAATGAGGGATATACTTCCGGTGTGGAGCATTTTGTCCCCATGTTTGTGATAATGAGATCTAGTATATTTTCTCCTCTCGTGGGAACAGTGACTAGCTGTTCCATGGCATTTGAATTTATGAACTCCAGGAACTATTGGGCTAGAAAGTTAGGTAAGAGAAAGTTGAGTAATGTTCCCAGTCTATATTCGGGTAGTTGAAGTCACCCAATATGATGGTGTTTGGAGATACATTTATACCCTCCAGTGTCTTCAGGAAGGCTGTGTGGGGTTCCTGAGTTTGAGAGGGTGGCCTGTAGCATGCTACAATTTGTAGAGCAGTTTTGCCTATGGTTAGTTGCACCTGGATGGTTTCTGAAGCTTCGTGTGTTGCCACCAACCTGGAGGTGTGGGTATCCTTTATGAATATGGATACACCCCCTCCTTTTGTGGTGTGGTCTGGGTTTTGGGGCTGGAACGCATGATATGAGGTAAAACCTAATAGTGCCGGGGTGCTCTCAGGAGCCTTGAACCAGGTTTCAGTTACAGCACAGACATCGATGTTCTCCATACTGAGAAGGGCCTCAAGTGCGTGCATTTTGAGATTTAGACTTCTGGCATTGAGCAGCATTACCCTCAGTTTCTTCCCATTTTTGTTTTCTAGGGTGGTAGGTTTAGAATTTGAGCCTTGACTAAAAAGGCACTATGGGGTGGCAAGAGCCTTAGCCAATATCCGGAATCCCAGGGTGACAGGTGCAAGCCATCCCTTGAAGCAGCGTGGCTTGTCAAGCATGTCATCCCAGGCAGACAGACACTGGATCCCCTTTGAATGACACCAGACATTAAGCCAATTGTTAAAGCTGATCATCTTGTCTCTATATTGTGGCATCATTCTTGGTGAAGGAAGGATACTGCTCAGGGTCAGGGTCATACCTGCCTGGGCTACATAATCAGAGAGCTCCTCTATGTCTCTTTTCATGTAGTCCAGGGAGGTACTTCTCAGGTCGTTCACACCAGCATGGACAATGACTGTGTCATATTTGTACTTGTCGTGGAGTGACCCGAGTGCTTGTGTTATGTGGCAGATTCTAGCGCCCAATAGGCAGCTTACTGTGACCCTCTCCTTGTTCAGCCTGGTGAGTGGGACGTCAGTGTGTCTGACTATGGAGTCACCTATGACAAGTATGTTTGGTGTTGTATTTGGCCTTAAGGGCTGTGACTGCTTTGCACACTGCTTTTGTGGTTTATGTGTTGCTTGTGGGGTGTCTTGAGGTAGCAGTTGTTTGGGTGTCTGCTTTGGAGGCCTCTGCTGTTTAGGTAAATTTTTACTCAGAGCCTCCGAGTATGTCTTTGTGTGTTTATGTGTTTGATTCAGTGGTGTGGTAGCATTATGTGAGGCTGGTTTTGTGGTGTGTGTAGTTGCCTTCTCCTCCTGTCTGGTCTTGCCAGTCCTGAGTTGAGAGAGCTCAGCCTCCAGTTTGGCTAAATAGCTGCATCTCTCACAAGTATTTGTGTTATGTGGGAGGAGGAGAGGGTTGTCTGTGTACATGAGGCAGTTATAACATTGCCTCAGGATTCCCAGATTCACCAGCTGGACCAGAGAGGAGATTGACAACTGACCTTTGGACATGCTAAAATAATATTGGGAATTCCTTAATAATTGAAAACAAGGGCCAGTGGGGAGTGAGGGTGTAGTGCTTTTAATTTTTAGTGCTGACTTATATAATTGCTTTAGTGAGCAAGTGCCAGGTAACTTGAGTGCAATGTGTTACAAGTAACTAAATGCAAAAAGTAACTTTCTTTCAAGTGAAACAAGTAACTAGTACAGTAAGCAATGCAGATATCACTAGTGATCCACAGAAGCGCTGAGAAGCCGCATATTAGGTGGAATTAGCTTCCAGGGAAATAACAAGCAAACAAACAACAAGAATATAAACAAAGCTAGATTCAGCAGGCCTGGATCTAGTCTATGCTAGAGCAAACAAGGTGTACCAATTTCAGTAAGATACAGTTCAAATATTCAGGCACTATAAACCTTTAACCAGAAATTCCCAGCTCAGAAGGGCAGAGTCCAGCCTCTTCTCCCACAAGAGTGCAGACCACGAACCTTCTTAATGTAAAATAACAGGCCTGAAGCCCAAGTGCCTAAACCAGAACTAATACACTTGGACACTGGGCTCTCAATCAGCAGTTCCCAACTTAGAAGGATGAAAGCTACCTGTCCTGTCACCACAGTGCTTGCCACAAACCTTCCTAATGTAAAACAACTGGTCTGAAGCCCAAGTGCTTAATCCAAAAGACTTAGAATGATAGCTACACTTTAATCAAGTTACAACCAAGCAGTAATAAATACAATTGAATATTTTAGAGAATGTCTGGATTAGTGCTCAAGTTACACAAACAAAGCTAGATCCAGCAGACCCGAATCCA
This sequence comes from Protopterus annectens, assembly GCF_019279795.1. Taxonomy (NCBI): domain Eukaryota; kingdom Metazoa; phylum Chordata; order Ceratodontiformes; family Protopteridae; genus Protopterus; species Protopterus annectens. The sequence continues at coordinate 624,092,673 of NC_056726.1, read as the reverse complement.
GTCTATGCCACAGCAAACAAGGCGCACCAACTTCAGTAAGAAGCAGTTCAGATATGCATGCACTATAAGCCTTTAACCAGAAATTCCCAGCTCAAAAGGGCAGAGTCCAGCCTCTCCTTCCACAAGAGTGCAGACCACGAACCCTCTTAATGTAAAATAACTGGCCTGAAAGCCCAAGTGCTTAAACCAGAATTAATACACTTTTAGAATAACAGACACTGAGCCCTCAATCAGCAGTTCCCAACCTAGAAGGATGTAAGCTACCTGTTCTGCCACAACAGTGCAGACCACAAACCCTCTCAGTGCAAAACAACTGGTCCGAAGCCCAAGTGTTTAAACCAAAAGGCTTAGAATGAGTTACACCAAGCAGTAATAAATACAATTGAGTATTTTTAAGATGATGCAAAAGTAAAATGAAGTAGGTAGAAACACAAGTACAGTAAAAGCAGATGAAAATTTTTTTTTTTTTTTAATCTGAACAAGTGCTGAGATCAAAGAAACAGATTTGAGTGCTGAAACTAGAAAACTGGCTAGTTATAAGAAAAAAACAAGCTAGAAGGCTTCCCTCAAACACAGAAGGGCTTGGGGGCTCAGAAGCCTACAAATAGTCTATACCACTTAACAGGAAAGGCAGGAAATAAGCTTAATTTTTTTTTTGTCTGTTTCCCAGATGCTCTCTTTGTACACAGTAGGAGTGCCTGAAATCAGAATATGATCTCACTGCACTCAGTTGAGTGAGCAAATGAGATGGGCCCAGAGGCAGGCTGAGGGGCGGGCAGTTTCAAGGCCACTAAGATTAACACCAAAACAAAACCAGGGAGGGTGGGTGGGAATAACTGAAGAGCAGAATAACTGCCACTTCAGTTAAATATTCCTTCAACACAGTTTAAATCAAATTAAATACTGTATTTTTTTAAAAAAAAGTGCAGATAAAGGTACTTAAATTCTCTTATACGTCCAGTTGAATATAACCAAGTTCTTAGCCAGCCAAAGCTGAGGTTTTTAAGCAGAAAATATTTCACAATGCACCACTTAAAAAGGCAAGGACAGGAAATCAAAGAATGTGGCTACCCCCACACCTGTAATTACTAGCAAATAACAAAATTCAGCAAACACTAGCTTCAGTTCAAGTTACTAAAGAGCAGAATAACTGCCACTTCAGTTAAATATTCCTTCAACACAGTTTAAATCAAATTAAATACTGTATTTTTTTTAAAAAAGTGCAGATAAAGGTACTTAAATTCTCTTATATGTCCAGTTGAATATAACCAAGTTCTTAGCCGGCCAAAGCTGAGGTTTTTAAGCAGAAAATATTTCACAATGCACCACTTAAAAAGGCAAGGACAGGAAATCAAAGAATGTGGCTACCCCCACACCTGTAATTACTAGCAAATAACAAAATTCAGCAAACACTAGCTTCAGTTCAAGTTACTGAAGAGCAGAATAACTGCCACTTCAGTTAAATATTCCTTCAACACAGTTTAAATCAAATTAAATACTGTATTTTTTTTAAAAAAAAGTGCAGATAAAGGTACTTAAATTCTCTTATACGTCCAGTTGAATATAACCAAGTTCTTAGCCGGCCAAAGCTGAGGTTTTTAAGCAGAAAGTATTTCACAATGCACCACTTAAAAAGGCAAGGACAGGAATCAAAGAATGTGGCTACCCCCACACCTGTAATTACTAGAAAATAACAAAATTCAGCAAACACTAGCTTCAGTTCAAGTTACTAAAGAGCAGAATAACTGCCACTTCAGTTAAATATTCCTTCAACACAGTTTAAATCAAATTAAATACTGTATTGATTTTAAAAAAAGTGCAGATAAAGGTACTTAAATTCTCTTATACGTGCAGTTGAATATAACCAAGTTCTTAGCCGGCCAAAGCTGAGGTTTTTAAGCAGAAAATATTTCACAATGCACCACTTAAAAAGGCAAGGACAGGAAATCAGTCTACCCCTGACACCCTCTCTTCATAAACAAATTGGTCTTATACTTGCAACTTTGCCCTTTCCATTTAGCAGACAGGACAATAGCATTTATTAATTCATTCACTCATTCATGTGTCTCATTACATAATGCCAGTATTGAGTCTTATGGTTTCTATAACAGTATATTTTCTCTTTAACTTTCTGGACACAGTGCCACATGTTTTTACATTCTTTGTTTTATCTCAAATCAGGAAGGGTTTTCTTACATGTCATGTATCCAATTCACAAAAGAAAGAAGTTATGTCTTACCATAACGTTCCATCTGTGTTGTAGATCTTTGTTCATTCATTACAAATAGGACCTCGGTTCCGCGAAAGGAACCTATTTTCCTATTCCTATTTTCTTTTCCTATTTTCCTTTCGCAGAACTGATATGGCCATTTCCAAGCTCGTACCAGCCAAAAACTCTCAGCTAAGACCTACCCATAATGCCCCTCTCCTAGTTACTCCAGATCGAGTTTTCCCGCCCTTAGATAATAGATGTAATAAAACCAAAACAAAAATTCAAACTTCGGAAACCAATAAAACTAAATAAAAAAAACAAAGCTTGAGCCAAGAATAACCAAATAGTCACTTTAATTTGTCACATCAAACAGTAAGCGCTTTCGTCACACTAGACTTCCTCAGATTGTATAATGTACTTAAAAACACAAACTCAATTTATACATTTAAAATTAACCATGTGACCTAATAAGTCACATGATTTAACCTTTTCCTTTTTAAAGAAGGCAGTAAACTCTTTTTATCATTTAACCCTGGTGGATGGCAGGAATTTAATTTTACCTGCCATAGATATTCTTTCCAACTCAATTCTGATTCTGCATCAAATTTAACTCCATAATTAGTCACATCATCCAGTACACAAAATTTAAAATCCACTTTGCAATTACCTTCTTTGTAGTGTTTACCCATAGCATTTTTTTCATCTTGTATATTAACAGCATATTTATGCTCATATACTCTTTTGTATAGCTCCCTTGTAGTACGTCCTACATAATATGCATCACATGATAAACGAATTATTAAATGCAGAATAAATTTTGATTTACATGTACATTTCCCTTTTAAATGTACTATATATGTTCCTATTTTCACTTCCTTGACACCAGTCAACAAATAATCACACATATTACCATTCATACATTTTATCATACCTGGATTATTACAAGCTGTCTGCTTATTATTTAACTTACTCTGGAACATATTCTTAAAACTCTTACCGCTTTTTTGCACAAATGCTGGCCCTTCTCCTATATTTTTATCTATTTCAGTATTACATTTAAAAAACTTCCAATTCCCTCTTATGATGTTAGAGATGGATTCAAGGGTAGCTAGCTGCGTGGCGACAGTATCATGCACTTCATCAGGCAGTACCCTCACCAAAGAGGAAGACATTTCAGAAATTAGGTCTCTTTGGAGGCAAATAAAGTGTGCCAGATAGTTCAGCGACCAAATGGCGAAGGTCGCTGAAGCTTAGATCCGCTTCCCTAGTCTGTCCATGGTCTAGGACTCCCTGTTTGGAGGATAGATAGTGGAACTATCTTCTGCCATTTCCCTCTTGGTGGCTGCCACCATGACCATAGAATCAACTGTCAACTGCTTGGACCAGTGGGGCTGGTCTTCAGGTATAGATAACATTTTGTTTGGCCTCTTGGGGACAGGTTTTACGTAGTACGGGGCCTTCCAGGCACACTGCACAATGAGTTTAACAAGGTCATCTGCCAGTGGGGTCACCCAGGAAGTCGATGGCTGGGCAAGGAAGGCCTGCAAGAACACCGATTCCTCAGAAGAAGGGTTAGAAGACTTCCAGTCTCACCGCTGCTTAAGGATTTTGAGAATGTCTCTGAATGAGATGTTGTCTGGGGGAGACCATGGGGACCCTTCCCCCTCATCACAATCAGTGTCTTCAGTGATAGATTCCTCTGGGGAATCAATCAAGGTGCTTCCTCTTGCACCTTTTCTTCCGGGATGGCTCCCCAGTGGGCTCTTCTGAGGATGACTTCAAAGAAGGGGGTTCCCTTCAAAGGGGGTTCTTGTAACTCCTGCGCCTGGGGTCCCGAAATAGAGGGTTGGGAGAGGTGCATGCTGGGGGGGGATCTGATACTAATGTCATTGGTGCTGACTGCAAGCTTTTGGAGTGAAGGACCCTCTCCATCACCTGGACAGCAGGCCCACCCGAGGAGGGATGGGAGCCCGGAACCGGGAGGGACAACCCCGGAACCAGGGTCACACCCCACCCTGAGGAGCTCACCTCCAGATGAGGAGCTCTGAGAGAACTGGAAGCCATCAGAGCAGTGGACATAGCACCAGCGAGAAAATAGGTGCCGGGCCAGGTACCAAGGTACAGAAGGTCCAAGCACTGCTCCGAGAGAGCATCGGCTCCACCGGAGCTGATGCAGCAAGGGTGGTCAGTGCCAACAGGGGAAACACTGCTGTCAGAGCCAAGACATTATGCACCAGAGTGGACATCAGTACTGAGATCTCCAGGATCTGGGTACAGGCTGGAGGAGGATAAATAGGGGAAGATGTAGTAAAAGATTCCGAGCCAAGAGGGATGGAAGGTCTAGCTGGAATGGGCAATCCCCTAGCTGTCAGAAGCCAGTCCACAACCCGCACTAGATCTAATTTAGAAATACTCCTAGTGGATCTAAAGGAGGCTGCTGAAGCAGAATCAGGTCTTTCTAGAAAGGGGCTAAACCTCTGCCCCAAAAAAGGGTCATAAGTTGAAGAGTATCTTGTCCTTGGCAGGTATTCAAGTTTTGGAGCCGATGGAGCCAAAAAAACCATCAGCACCCTGGCCGGGGATAGTGCCGAAGCAAGTACAGTCATCAAAGCCAATGTGGGATCAAAGGACAGCACCGAAATTAGTGGTGCCGAGGTTGGAACCGAAATAGGGGTGAATATCATGGATGGCACCTTATGTTTTTTGTTTTTTGGAGGGGTGAGACCTCCGACCCAGATAGAGCCTCCGAAAAAGGTGTCTTGAGTAAACCTTTTAAATAAGTTTATCTTTACATTCTGCTAGTGTACAATTACTCAAACTAGCACAAATGTCACAGTCAGCTTTAATATGATCCACGACTAAAGAGTAGACACAACGAGCATGTGTATCCGAGTTAGGCATCTTACGCCCACACTTGTCAAAGTGTTTAAACCCCAACTTAGCTTTGTCTGACATAATAAGGCAGCAAGGCTATCCTATAGAAAAAACAAATTAAGGGAGAGAAAAAAAGAGAGAATACCAATGATGGTATTTAAAAAATACCACAAGTGGTAAGGAAGGGCCTGTCAAAGGCAGGAGAGAGGGACAGTACCAAAAGAGGTAAAAATTAAATTACCAAGGTAAAGGGTAGGAAATGGGATTAGGTTATAGGCGACAATGAGAAAAGGCTAACGACTAAAAAATAAACAATTTTGAAGAAAAACTGTCTTAAAAATAACAATTTTCTACTTAACTTTGAGAGAGATGGCTAGCATGTCCAACTAGGAACGCAGCAAACAAGATCTGGAGTAACTAGGAGAAGGGCATTATGGTTAGGTCTTGGCTGAGGGTTTTTTGCTGGCGTGAGCTTGGAAACAGCCATATTGGTTCCGAGGATGGAACAGAGGTCCTATTTGTAATGAATAAACAAAGATTGACAACATCAGATCTCTCCTTTATCTAATATTCCTACAGATACCCAAATAATGTAATTAATGAGACCCTAAAAAAGTTGTCCCTTGAAGATATCCTTTAAAATATAAGCACCACTAATGCATCTCTCACAGCTTTTTAATAAGGAATTCTGTGGGAATACTTTACTTTTAAGTTGCAGGGACAGCCACTTCTATTTCTGCTAGTGAAAAGTTTCCTCCACCTGGATCTTAATTCAACAGTAAATTATTTCAATAATAACTTTATGTCCATAATCAGTGGTGTGTCATCTGCAGGTAGCTAATGGTTAAGTTCATGCTACTGCCTTGGATTAACAGGAAAGTCAAATATCTTACATCATAATGAGTTAGGCTTCGGAAGTAATATTACCAAGATGGGACACCTGATGATTTTGTTAAATTCAGTGATCTTCTTTAAATGACCAAGTTTAAATTAAAGTTCAGATTTATTTGAGCACTTTATTATCATATACATGAAAGTAAACAGTGAAAAACAACCAAAATTATTATAAGACAATTGAGTTAAATCTAAGTATTCAAGTTCCTCAAAGCACCATTGAACTTTCAATACAAATTATCATTAAAAGACTGAAATGGCTAAAGCATCATCTTCATAAAATAAGGCAATATAAACATATTTAAACTAACAAAGAAACCTATGTTGGTATCTTACAAAACTAGGATGGTGGTTGGATTTGGAAATGGATATGAATTAGGGAAAAATAAAGGAGAAGACCAGAAATATGTGATATGAAAACATATAAAAAAACAAAGATGTTAAAAATGAAACTTACAGGAGACTTTTTCGGGTGATGCCCATGAATGTGTACTGATGGCAGTTGTTTCATAACACAGTGTTGTACAGCTTCTTAATGTTGTGCTGTACAGCAGTTTGTCCGTCTGTTGTTGTTCTGACACTACAGTCTGCTTATAAACCACCATCTCTAGCCACAGGCGAATAACTGCAGAAAAAGTCAGTTTAGAATCTCCTCCTACTGTTTCTGTAGTAACCTGTTGCTAACCACCCTGAAGCACCTGCACCAGAGGGAAACAAAACACAGCATAAAGTACAGCATTTGTGAACCACAAAATCCTCAAGTTTAGACACACTGTCAAATAAATGTTTCAGGAAGATGAGATGCTTGCATTGAAAAACAAGTGGTTTTGCTATTATTGTTGGTTTATGAAAATCACTTGTATACATTTCTGTAAAAGGTTGTTTGAAATCCTGAAGGATAATGGATGGCATAGCTGTTTATGAATGGCACAATTTCATGTTCTGTAATGATATAAAGTTTCATATGTTCCCTTCAAGATTGATCATTACCAATAAAATACAGTAGCTGTGAACAGTATATGTTTCTGAAACTGAAAATAATTTTCTTTCCATCCTAGCCTTTAAAATATGGCAAAGTATTTGTATGAGGTATCCAAACGTTCACAAAGAATCAAAGGGCTCAGCCTCTGATATAGTTAAACAATTGCCAGTAATTCCTGCCTCTTTTTGTTCTAAGAGACCTGTTAATATAACTATCAGACTTATGCAGTACAGTTTTGCACAGATAACATTAACTTTAGCAAACTAGAGAGTCTTCTTAGTATACTTAACAACATTATTTGCTACAAGGTAAGAAAGTATTTTAGATACTGGCCCTATAAGGGTTAATGATGACATAGTTTTGTGTGTGTGTGTGTGTGTGTGTGTGTGTGTGTGTGTGTGTGTGTGTGTGTGTGTGTGTGTGTTCCATTTAGTGGCTAACTGTTGGGACTACCAGCAACATTTAGAACTGTAGGTCACCAGCGTCCTAGACAACTATCAAATGAGGCATCTTCAGCTTTGCAAGGGATTGTTTTATCCCTTCTCCTTGGACCTTGCCATGTCCATAATGCCTGTGCTGTATAAAGAAATGCTATCATGGCCTTATATGGACACGGTAGTATATCTTATTTAATGGCTCATTAGTATAGCCACTGCTGACTATCCCTCTGTACAATGGCTTCAGTGTTTTGTACATGTTAACTTGATCCAACTCATAAGGTAACCTACCTAAACAATATGCACTTCAATAACATGCCAGACAGTAAATGTTGTTGAAAATGTCATATGCCATAAAGTTTGTGAGTGGCCTGCCATACATGCAAAACTAATAATTAATGTGAAGCACGCATCTCTTTCCAATAATCATTTAAACATCTTCTCCACCTGAAGACAAAAACCTTATTTCCCAAAGCCTACTCTGCTGTTTCAATGAATTCAGTAGAATATGAAATTACCGACCATCTATTTTTAGGGACAAAGAACTGAATCCTCAAACTACAAGTATTCATTAGAATTTTTGTCAGGGACCCATCTTGATATGTATCTCTGCCCAATTCCAGTTTATCCAAAATGCTCAGGCTAATGGAAGAGTTTGCATAAGTGACAGAAAGATAAAAAAAGTCAGGAAGGTAGGAAAGCATATTATACTTCCAGATAACTGTCAGCTTTCATCCACTAGTATTTAATGTATGATGTAAGAGGCCAGACATCAGAATTTCTGGTCCGAACTAGAATAACCCAGGTGGAATATCCACTAAAATAAAACACATTTTAAAAAGGAAAATAAAAGCATTTAAGTGATAAGGTATTCATTCCCACAGAGCATGAGTTAACACAGGGTGTAGCTGAATGTCATAATACTCTGAGTAGGATTGTCCAGAACAATACCAAAACCTGTGGCGGCAATAATTTGCTGAGGTTAAAACTAAGCTTCTGTTTTTCATGTACTAATTTGATTGTTATAAATTGTAAGTAGTGATGTGACTGAGTTCTACAGCCTGCGTCTAGTTGCCATATATCATCACAGCAGCATAAATGATAGCAGAGTAGTCTTAAGAATAATCTAGTCTTTTGTTGTTGTTGTGTCTTTCGGCTTTTCCCGGTTAGGGGTCGCCACAGTGGAACTCCAGTCTGCTAATGATTGGCAGTAGATTTTTACGTGCTGAGTTGCCAGCCCTGGCGCGCAACCTTCAACGAAGGTATGCCCATTCATGCATGTCTTCACACAAAAGATGCTTTAGCTGAGAATCGAGCAGGACAACGTCTTACTGTGAGGCGACAATGCTACCAATTTTAATAACATATCTGTAATATCTGATAGTTCATTTTAATATTTTGTTATAATATTGTTAGAAATGTTGCAATTTCATATTGGTTCTTCAAAATGTGGTGATAGCTAATCCTTTAACTGGATTTATTAATTTATCAGTGTCTATGTGTAGATTCCTATTCATGTACCGGCATATTCAGGAAGAAGAAGCAATAATACAACTTTACATTTTTGGGAGCAGAGGGAGAACGTTTTTTTATAAGAATGCCCATATAAGTTTGAATGTATACAAGCACTCCAAACCAAGATCAATCCATACTATTGTTGTATAAGAAAACATTCATCCATTTTCCAGTATCAGCTTCACTCTATTTAAGGTTGGAGAGGAGCCAGGACCTACTGCAGCAGTCACCGGGTATAAGGAAGAGAAAGCATGGCAGTTCATCACAGCATGCACATACACACACACACACACACACACACACACACACACACACACACACACACACACACACACACACACACACACAATCATCTATAGACTTAGATGTTCACCAGTTCACCTACCTCTGTAGAGTGCAGGGGGTAACTGGGATACCTAGTGGAATCCCATATAAACATAGGGTAGATTTACAAACTCCTCATAGAAGGGACCCCAGCTGAGACCCACTGCAGAGACCCAAGAGGTGTGAAACATGCCAATGAAACACCACATAGTGCTAACAGAAACTTTAAACTATATTTAACATGTTGAATTTAATTTGTAAAAAATATGTTGGAGTACGTCTAGATAGTACTGTTTCATTTCAAATGCACACTGAATCACTATTAAGGTTATTCAACAACCAAGATACTTACAGAGTATCTAACCTACTTACAGTTGAACCTTGTAGAGCTATTGTTAATGTTGTTATGATGCAGAGAGTAGAATATGCATTTCCTATCAGTGACTCAGTGTCAAGTCAACACCATTTTTTCATAAACTGCTGAAAACAAAACCTTTCCAGATGTATTCACATAACCAAAACCAATGAGCCTCACTGGTCTTCGGTTCAAAAGGCCAAATGGTTTCCTACCTCTGCCAGAGCTTCCTGTCTTCTTACACCATCACCTTCAATATTCTGAACAACAAGTATTGGCCTCCTCTGGGCAACAAACTATCCTTACAGAATTCTACCTTCTCTCTGCATTCCAGTATCCCTAAGGTTAAAAAGACAAGTGCATTCTTCTCTTAACATTTGTGAAAGGCCTTTTCAAAAACTTGTCCCAGCACTCTGGAGTACTTTACGGAGTTCTGCAGCATCACACTCTTCAAGCAAAAATGAAGGATTATCTGGCTAATGAAAATAAATGTAACTGCTTAGGAGATATTGCTTAGTTCAGTCTATAATTTAACAGATATTAGAATGTTTAGAAATCGACATTTTGTAAACGTTATACCTCTTCAGGACATGCATTACATTTTGTATGATATATTGGAATTGTAAACATTGTATAAAGGCTCTGATGCTGCATAATGCACAGTTTTGACTATTCTTCTGACCCTTCATTGTAATATACGTCTCTCTCATTCAAATTGTTTCTACTGTTTGTTTTTTCCTTTTTCATTGTTTTGCTATATGACCCAGGTAGTGGCTGAAAAGGACGATGTACCAGTTCACTCACCCAGTTATCAAACAATAAATAAATAAAATGCATCTGATCACAGTGGCATTAAAAGAGAGATGCATATATTTATTTGTTAATTTTTATTCAAGATAGTTTTATTTCACTCCAAGCTAATGGTTCACAGGTGAGCAACCAAGTTATGGACTAAGTACAAGTCTGTAAGTCATGTTCCTAGATTTATACTTATACTTGTTTTCTCTGCCTGTAGTTAAATTCATTTTGAAAGTTGCAAAACGATGGGCTTGCCTAATGCAAAAAAAAAAAAAAGGCTAGGCAGCCTTGGGTAATAAATCTGTCTAGTAAATCTAATGCAATAATATCCTTAGGTCTGTGGTTCACAAAATAACCAGTTCTAGCCAGTGGCAGGTGTTTAAGCAAAACATCTTTATGAAAACCACTGAATACAAGACAGAGTTCCCCTTGTATGGATCTATTGCTGATAGCAGTATTTGTATCTGTAGTTTTTATATAATCTGCGTGCTTGTGTGCGTGCTTGTGTGCGTGCTTGTGTGTGTGTGTGTGTGTGTGTGTGTGTGTGTGTGTGTGTGTGTGTGTGTGTTTATATTGTATATATGGTGTGTGCATATTGTATATATGTATATACAGAGAGAGAGAGAAAGAAAGATTGTATAGCCATATATAATTAGAATATTTTGTGTGAACGTGTGTGATGACACCATAGTGCGGTAGTCAAACACCTTAACTGTAGCAATATGAATATAATCATATATAGCTGTAGTCTCATTTGTCACGGTGAAATGAATGTTCTTGATATGCACCATATGTGCATATTTCCTTTGCAGACCATTGTGTTTACTAGCATAATTAATCAAAAAGGACATAAAGCCAGTTATACTCCTTATATGGCCTTGTATACATGTTGCATGGAGATATGAGCCTCTGCCTTTTAATATAGTTATTTATTTTTATTTATTTGTATTTTTAATCTGAGTAAGGTACTGATCCATGGGTGCACTGTCTGGTTAAGTGACTTGCTTTTAAAGTAATTCTTATGTTGTTATAAGCCTTCTGAGTTAAACGTGTAAAAGATGAAATTATCAGCAATGGTCTCTGGTTATTTTAATGAAAAAGTAGTGTGATTTTTTTTCTTCCTGCTTATAAAATAGCTAAATTCAACATTAGGTTGTCCAACTATAATACTTTATTTCTACTCTAACTCAAGCTTGATGGGAAAAATACCATCTGGAAAAGAAATTAAATACAACTTACAGGTGTAATGTAACAGAATGTGAAGAAATTATAATGTAATTGTTACTCTTACTTATAATCTTAGTAATGCAAATTGACTTTGAAGATGTAATCTAACAAAAAAATCATAATAATAATAAGGGGTGAAGCACGAAACTCTGGGGCACTCCGCTGGTAACAGTGCTTTCTTCCACTGTGCTTTTTAAGGCATACCTGTCATATACTGTTATTAAACTAACTTGACACACAAGCAGTACTCTAATGGTTTAGATGGAAATTCAACAAGCCCATTATGACACTGTAGTGCAGAAGTCAGTCACATTAACTGTAGCAGTATGAATCATGTGCACTACTAGTTATCTGTCCCAAATGCGATAATTCATAATAATAACTAGGTTTAATAAACAAGAACGAATCCTCAGAAATCCACCTAGGTATTATTAACACTCCTGCAGTCAGTCATCATATAAAACAAAAAAAATATTCTTTCTATGAGTTTGTCAGTCACTAATTTTAAACTGTTGTTGATATCATTAAAACTTCACATACTTGTGTGCAACAACAATAACCACAACATTTCTTCAGCTTTCAAGAATGTGGCCTGTATACACTGACTGGATAAATAAGAAGGTACATTGAATTATATGAATATGCTTACATGTTTACAAATAATATCTAAGATATAATTAGAATAATTAGATACTGAAAAAGTCAGTTATTACATTTGTGGCTTTGTGAGTCTTAATCAAAATGGCACAAGACTGTTAAATGCTGGGATCCAATGTAATTCGAGTAGTTTACATTCTGACACCTTTAATACTTCATGACTACACGTGTATGTAAAGAGAATGTTTCCACTCAGGCTACGGTGTATGTGTGTGTGTGTGTGCGTGTGTTTGTCCAGCAAGTGCATAAACCAAGAAGTATCCAGTTGGTCACTACCACAAGTATCACTTGATTTTTTTTGTATTCCCAGTTTCATTCACAATTGTTGTCACTAAATCTGTCACAGTTTCACGCTTGTCAGAACTTTCTAGCAGCAGTGTGCATGAGCAGCTGTTTTACTTGCCACATAGTTGGTTCTGAAAATTTTTCTGCTGACTCTGCCAGTAGTCACATAACAAACCTCTCAGCATTGAATAAAAGTCCCCACTACAGGAATGGTGTTTGCCAATAAAATATTGACATTTAAAGTGAAGTACTAAGACCCTCTGTGATGTCACTAATTGTAGCACAATGCAGCAATACAATCATACAGAATTTGCACTGAATAGAGATATAGGTGTGATATCACAGTAAGAACACAATGTTTCTCTTATGGGGCTCCCAAAACCGAAAAGAAGGCTGGTCATACATTTCTTTCTTTCCTTCTGTCTTTGTCTTTTGTTACCAGGTATGCCCTACTAGGCCAGCACCTTCATTTCAGATGAGACCCGAGGTGGTATTCATACTGATTTGGGGAAATTTTGCCAGGCTTCTGCAGAATTTCCCCTACTTTTTGATATGTGAATGGTATCTTTTCCATCAACCTGATCTGCCACCAGTCTGTTTAATGTCATCAGTTTAATGTCTCAGCCCAAGTGCAGAGTAAGTCACTTCAAGTTGGTATAAGCTAGTCTTTATAATTTTTTGGAAGAAAATTAAAGCATCTCCCCTAACATTTTCATCATATACATGCATACAGTGTACATTATACTCCGAATCACAACCAAGAAAAGCATTTATGTATTTATTTTGTTTTTTATATTAAATGGTTTAGCAGGCTGTACCAACAGATTGCTTTCATCCACTACCTAACCTTAAGGCATAACATACTATCATAGGATCGATCATAGGAGGTTACTAGGCTATTGGCCCTGAGGCCCTTATAAGCCTAGGCACAAGTTTAGTCCATGTTTAGACAAATCAGCACCCGATGCCCCTGTCCAGCAGGGACACGGGTGGAATCCCAGGGGTATATTTTCTGTATCCCATCCAGTTATCCAGGTTGTGCTTAAAAAGGGGTAAAGAGGTACTCTGCTTGATGTGGAGAGGGAGTCTATTCCATAGATGGGGGAGTATCTGATACACAAATCTGTGTCCCAACAGTTGTTAAAGGCAAATAATAACTACTTTCTCAACCATATGCTTGGATGTACTCACAATGGGAAAGTAGACCTGTATCCAGAATAGGTCCTAGTCCTTTTAGACTTGAGAGTGCTATTTTACTACCAGTAAAATAGACAGGACCAGTATACCCAACCAAAAATGCTCAGTAGAGGTAGGAAATGCACCAGAGAGAGCCATTTGTCTGCCTTATCAGTCAGCCAGTGTCCCATTGAATCCCCAAGAAATATATAGTAGACACTCCAAATAACCAGTAGACAGATGTTCATTTCTTAGTCCTTTATTATTGCATCCAAGCGCTACCTAGTGCGACAGAAGATTACAGGATTCAATCACTGATTTTATTGTATAGTAAATGGGAGTGGCTAGGCCCAGTAGCCAATCAGTTTGTGTAGGTGTATAAGAGTGGGTTGAATCCTTTATTCAAAGTCATGCTGAAAGGTGAACCCAGTCCAAGCACTCCCATTGGATTATCAGAGAGATCATAAACCACCAGTCAGAATTGTTACAATTCCATCTATAGCTTAAATAACTATTCAGCCAGTAAAATGCAATGTTTAAAACAGGAGTGTCCAGAAACCAAAGTCATTTAGTTCACATGTTGAAAGCATCAGATAGGTGCCTAAGTAAGATAAATCCACTAAACATTTGCGGCACTTTCGAATTTCTTCTTCAGGAATGCAATGATACTCTAATGGGAACTTTCAGTAAGTTTCTAATAGGTTTTTAACAAAAAATATTCATAATTGTAGAGACTGAAATTAATAATCAAAACTGAAAACACTGAATCTGCTAAATATGAAGAACCTCAAATCACTTCAAACAAATTTCAAATAAAAACTACAGATAAAAAAACAAGTAAATGAATTGAATGAGAAAACCTACCAGTAAAATGTGAAACCGGGAGCAAGGTACAGTGGAGATAAAAAGATGGAATCTAGTATTCCAGACTTTAACCAAGAGCTCTAGTAGAAATAGTAGAAAAAATAACATCTAATAATTCAAAACTTAAGCAAAGGCAACAGAAAACATTATAGCCCCAATCTATAAGCTGAGCCCAATCTATAAGCTGAGCCGGTGCTGCAGAAAGCTAATGTGGAAAATGGTCTTAATCCTTAGTGATATTTACAGTGGTCAGATTTTCTGAGGTTGAGCTTTGGGAAGATGGACTCTGGTATTCAGCCCTGTTTTTTTCCAGGTCATTAAACAAATCTGCCATATCGGTACCTTTTTCTCCAGTAAATCCTTGTGGTTACAGTCCAATGGATTTTTAGGAATGTGGTCAAGGATGTGGAATTTGAAGACATTGTGCCCTGCATTGTGCTTTGCATGCACAACAAGTGGGTTTGAAAGGTTCTCATAATATGAGAAATCAGGTAAGCTAGAAAGCAGATGAGGTTTTGTGTACTTATCAAAAGACAGTAACTATATGATGAAGAACTTTTAAAAGTAAACACTTTTACATTGTTACAATGTTACTGAATAGCTCAGACCCTGTAAAAGCCAGATCCCTGAAGGTTTTGCACTTGTCTGCTCAACATTCATACCCAATGTGCCAGTTTATTCTATTGTTTGGCAACTCTGCTTGGGAAAACGTACTCTTCATATTGCTAACATAGCTGCTCATGTGCATAATAAAATTATTTCATGCCCCCAGCTTATGATTCATAAAAGGTATTCCCCTAAAGTCTCTTGTAACATCACATCCTTCAAGTATTTACATGCTACGTTCAAGTGGAAATTCATTGAGGCCAAACTTAATAACTTTATAGAAGTAATCTGTTTTGTGTAATATTATTGGATCCTACCTGGTATCCCTCATACTGTTATCACAGAAATCAGCTTTGTGTTCTATCAGAGGTTCTTTAATTGATTTACACAAGGGTGTTAGACTATATTCCCATCTAGATGTGTAGTATGTAATATGGTTTTGGTAGTACAAAAACATCTAATAACTGATTTTGCATTTATTGTACATGCAGGGGTGTCAGTCATCCTCATCTCTAGGTCTTTAAATTGTGAACATTGGGTTGACATCTTTTTGTTAATAGCAATGGGATACAAGTCAATGGTTGCTTTTAGGGGTATGATATATTTTCTGGCACAAAATTTAATGTGATTACCATCAGCCCATTTCCACAGTAGTTCCAGCAAAGCCTGCAATTTTTGGCTGTGCTTGAACTGTAGTTAGCAACACAACTACCTTAGCATTATCTACAAACATTGCTCCCCACCTAAAATTTGAATTTAGCATTGCAGACATGAAAGTGATAAATTCAGCCCAGATTATTGGGGTACTCCACTAGTGATGGTAAAAAGTTAGAAGTTGTGTCTTTAATCCAGCTCCATCTTTGTCTGTCAAGCAGTCACTCACATACCCATTGTACAATAAAAAGATACTGCCAAATAATTCAAAGTAAGTAATATGGTAGAAAGAGGTATAGAACAAAAAGCCTGTTTTCTCTAAAAATATAAAGTTCAGGGTTATATTATTATGAATTCTACCAATAACTGCTGTATAAAGGTTAAGATTAGAAATAGGTTACCTACTCTGGTTGAGTCTATGTTGGCTGATGGATGTCCTTTGCCACAATGGTAATATAAAATTAATTTTAAAATCATCCTCTCAAAATATATTTTCCAAGTACAAGTCAGACTAATATAGATTTTTGTTTTTAACATCTTCTTCATCCTGCATCCTTCATTTATGGGCATGAGATTAGTATTCTCCCAGTCTATGGACACATGTCAGTTTTGTAACCTTAACTGAAAAAAATGTCTTAAGTAGTGAAACATACTGTCATTGATTATAAAAAAAGAAGAAGCTGTTAATGCCATCTGGACCAACAGCTAAATGTTTCTGAATCTTATTTAAGGAATGAGTGACCAGCTCATGCTGTATGATGGGTATAGCCACCACAATCTCCCAAGGACACTGGACACTAGAGTAAAATGAGGATGACTGATAGACATTTGCCCCAAAAAGAATTTAGAGACTATTCCTTTTGTTACATTATGATGCTGGCATTTACCTTGAGGGTAATATTACCAGTGTTTCCCACACAATAGCTCCCTATATGTTTGTTATGGCTTGTATGCCCTTCCAGGCTGTATTCACATCTCTGGCCTTTCATGCTGTTGCCCTAAATTATATATATGAAACTCTGAAAATGTCTTCATGCCATCATATTCTTAGTGTACATCATTTTATTGTATTAAATTGTTAGCCATGAAGTCCCTTTGCAGTTTCTGTGAAGACTGAGGAGCATAAGGGTATTAAGTAATTGCTTATGATCGCACAGTTTAAAAGTGGGTGGTGTGAGGACTTAAACCCAGGTCTCCAGATTCACAGGACAGCATTTAAATATATGTGATTTATTGCATTTCTATACCTGTTTTCTGTGTTTGATAGTATGTATGTATGTTAATCACCTCAATGATTAGCAATACGTATTAGAGTTCAAGAAGGTCTGAATAATATTGATATTGGGCCTGGTTGCTTATAACTGAGGGCCTCAGTATTCATTTTCAGTTTTCATTCATTTAGCAGAAGTGTTTTCATTCATTCAGCAAAAAAGTGAATTTGTTATTGCTTGCATACTTCCACTTCCCATAGCTTTTATGGTGTTCAAACATAAATGCTTTGTCTATAATGTCTCTTTGGATAAGTTCTTTTGCTTTGCATTTTTCTAGTATGACTAGTGCACTTGGGATCTTCAAACCCATCAGACATTTAACTGAAGAGATCTTGTTTGCAGTTACAGTAATTCATTCCTTACAAGGCCCTTCCTATTCTAAAATGTCAAGTGTTTTCCATGATGAGACCACTTAAAGTAACTCAGCTGTACTGTGAGCCTGTTGGTACAGACTGTGTGGAAAAAATTACTTTTAATAGTGCAATTGATTGCAATGTTACACTAAACTACAGCATTTAAAATATGTACTACATTATTTTGGGTCATTCTGTTAAATGTAATTTTTATTGACCCCTTTTACAGGCAACTAGTTTGAAATTATTTAAAAGCTTTTCATAAAACCTATGCAATGGAATCTGAATTACAGTATGATTATTGTGACTACACAATAGGTTTCTAACAAAAGGCATAAGCATTGTATCTGGAATGAATAAACTGCAGCAATTTTTTCCAGCCATTGAACCCCAACTTAGGGAGTGACTCAGGAAATCAATATTTTATAGTTTAATTAAAAGTCTTCATGTTATATAAATCAGTTTAGAGTTTAATAGTTTCATTGATGTTTACAGTCATAATTAAGACATTAAAATGTATATTCCATGAAAAATGTACATTTACAGTGTAAGAGACTTTGGGAGAAGTTGAGTTCAAGTTGATACCACACCAGGTCAATGTCTTCTAACTGGTGTTTCCAGGCACAACTAAAATGTTATAAAACAAATCCTTCAAAGGAAACTTCAAAGTCAGAAATTGCCTCTGATAATGCTTATGCCAAAGGGCTAGGCAGATCAGTATTTAGATAGTTAGCACAAAACTATTTGCATTCCTAGCATATCAGTTCCCCCAGGCAACAACATTCCCATTCTCGAAGACATCTTTCAATGGTTTTCCACTACTGTGAATAAAGAAATTATTACACTTGGGGATGTTTATATAGGTTCATAGGTAGGTACTAGGCTACTGGCCCTAGGGCCTATATAAGCCTAGCCAAAAAGGTGCCCTAGCTTTCGCCACTCAAGAAAATTATTTTCCTGTGCCCCTGTTGAGCAGAGCCACAGAAGTGATCCCCGGGGTGAATTTCCTATCTCCCATCCAATCAAGATTTTTCTTGAAGAGTGCTAATGAGGAGCTTTGTTTGATATAGATAGGTAGTTTGTTCCAGAGTACTGGAAGTCTCTGGGACAGGAATCTATCCGTCCAGCATGTTCTGTTTATTGTGGTGACAAGGTTTAGGTCCCTAGAGTGTGTAATTCAGAGGGATTGGAATTTCTTTAAGTGGAGCATGTCCAACAGCTCTGGGTTTGACATAGCTTTGTATGTTAGGCAGAGATTGCCTCTGATTAGGTGATATGTGATGGAGTAAAGCTGGAGTTTTTTGAGACGGTCCGCGTAGGGCATCTGTTTGAGGCTGGTGATCCTCTTTGTGAGGTACTTCTGCGGCCTTTCTAGTTGTCGTAGATGTCTTGTGAGGTACATACCAAAAGGGACGTTGTACTCTATAATGGGTCTAATGAGTGATGAGTAGAGGGGAACAATGACCTCTTTTTTTCCTGGATGAGAAACCTTTACTTGTAAAAATTGACTCCCCTACCCTCTCTATTAACCTATTCAGTTTCACTCAAGTGATCACCTCACTGGCTAGAATCGACAAATACAACAGATGCTCACGACTACACTGGATGCTTACCACCTCACCCTCTAACATAAACACCTTTGGTTATCTCCCAGACAACATCAGTGACCATCTCCCCACATTTATTACAAGATAAACTAATCACACCCCCAAATATACATACGGCATTAAACCAAGTACATAGACTGTCATCTTTTAACAATGGCAACTTCATAAACTACATCTCCTGAAACAACTATAATACTTTAAAAAAAATTACCACTAGAAGATGCTGTTACCCATTTCAGTAAAACATTCCTTAACCTACTAAATAAATTAGATCCCATAAGAAAAAAAAAGAACCAGAAGTAACCCTGCTCAATGGCTCAACAAACAGCTCATGCTAAATAGAGTCAAAGGCTGGAATACGTGGTATAAAGACAGAACATAACTAATGTGGCAAATGTTTAGACAATTTAGAAATTGCTGTAACCAAAATGTCAAACTAGACAGAATTACATTTTTTCACTCACTTCAAGGCAAACATCACCACGATTCCAAGCAATTCTGGACAACCATAAAAACCCTGTTATACCCCAGTCAAACCACAATCCCATCTCTTACCACAAACAATATAGACCCCATAGCCATCCAGTTCAACTCACACTTCATTCAATCTGTCTTCTTTGTAGCAGAATATAATCAACTCTCCCATTCCTCTATCCCCACTAACAATATCCACAATACCCCTCTCTTTTTTTTTCTATCAAATACCTACTTCAACTATTAAAAATTACCTTCAAAAACTGAAAACCACTACACCAGCCACTGACAAACTGCCACCCAGTTACCTTAAGTTAATTGCTGATGTCCTGGCATACCCCATCTCAATACTCATAAATAGATCTACCACAGAAAACTATGTACCCACTGTGACGCCCATGCCCTGGCCCAGCAATGAAGGAGCCTCAATCCTCACCACTAACACCAGAGAGGGTATCTCATATATGAGGAAAGGATAACAAATACACACAGTAAAGTGCAATTTCCCTTAAGAGCACACAGAGATTGCTGGGCAAGCTAAAATCTCCAGCACCCTCTCTGTCCAACCAGTGCTTCGTGTTCCTGCCCAAGTAACTAACACAAACACACTTTGAGATAAGAGGTTATACAACCACACAGACACTTCTGTGGAAGGCTGGCACAGGTTCTCCAGTTGTGCCCCTTTTACCCAGACTATACGGTAGTAATCACTTGCCACCACCCAGCTAATACTTATCAGCTACTCAAAGGCCCCTAAAAGGGTGTCCAGTTATTACTGTGCAATATTCTTATCTAATTGGTAACTAATCAGACAAGGCTTATTAGAGTGGCTTTGTACTATAAACTCTATAAATATGCAATGTACTCTAGAGCTTAACTTATTTCTACACAAAACAGCCACAGTTAAAAGGTTTTAAAATATTTAATAATAAATAATTAAAACCACACGACAATACTTTCTACTATACAGTGCTAGTCAAAAGAGTTCAGAGATCACACAGAAATACTTAAAATAAATCAGTAGTACAGTTCTGACATCACAGAAAAACACAGTCTATTCTTTATAATTCCTGGCTACTTCTAGGAGAAAACACAGTTCTAACATACTACTTACATAAAGAGAGCATAAGGCAGTGCTGAGTTGGATAGTCAGACAAAAATGCTTAATAATCTCTGGTTTTCACTGTTTAAATTGAAACTGCAGTTCTGATAAAACATTGCATCATCTTTTACACTTTTGTGGTGTTCCTAGGCTGACAGAAACTGCATTTACATTCTTTTACACTTAGAGCAATAAAGGACATTCCATATGTAAATTCTGGTCATTAACTTTAGCCTTAAAACAATAGGCAGGAAGCCTTCATCTAGCTGGACTGGAGCCGACTTTAGATCAAAAGATCACAACATGCTTTTACTGGGTCAGTAGAGAGCACTGTTGCCACATTTTTATAACAGCTTTTTTTCATTTAAGACAACAAGCCTGTGATTCACATTCATATTTTCAAATGATAGAATTATGTATAAAATTCTATCTGGCTAGGCTGGTGGCTTTCACCCTTCTCTACCAGTCTTCACACCCACTATCTGGAAAAAAATAACATATTATACCACTTCACAAAGGTGGATCAGCCACTGACCTCTCCATCTTCTGCTCAGTTACAGTTCTCTCTCCACCATCCAAAACCTTAGAAAGATACATATACTCCCAACTCCTAGTCCATCTCATAAGCAACAAACTACTCTCAGCCACACAATATGGCTTTCTATCACACTACAGCACAGCAGCAGCTCTCCTTAGTTTCTGAAAAACCATAAATACCAACAGAAATAATGGTAACCTAATACCCTGCCTGTTCCTGGATCTGTCAAAAGCATTTGACACAGTATCCTACCATCTCCTAATCAATGAACTATCTTCCCTATCACTAATTCATTCAGTTCTTACTTGGTTCTGTAGCTCTCTCTCCAACAGACAATAGTCCATAAACTGGAATCAGGTCCTTTCTCCCTTCCCTCCTCTTTCATTCGGTGTACCTCATGGTACAAACAACCTGCACAAAGCCAGCAAACATGCCACTTTAATGCAATATCCCAACAATGCTTCTATTTTCTGCTCAGTCTCAACCCTACCATTACTTCAGCAGATGATTCAGGGCTCCTTCACTTCCACAGCATCATGGCTAAAGGCTAATCTTACCCCCCCCAAAAGAAAGTAATGCTTTTTACACCCAGATCTCTTTCAGCAATCTGCACACCCTTTAATATTTCTTCAACAAACAACACCACCATAGAAACAGTAAGAAATACTAAACTACCAGAAGTCATAATAGACAATAACCTAAAATTCGACCTGTATATCACCCAGGCCATCAAGAAAACGCATCAAAAATTGGTTTCCTCTACCAAAACAAACCCTACCTCACAGACTCATCAAGAAAATTGTTAACATAAACCTACCTTCTCCCCTCCCTTCTATATGCATCACCCATATTAACCAACATTCAAGACACCCTACTAAATAAATTAGAGGCATACTGTAATAAATTTGTTAGCCAAATTTGCAGTTAATGCATCCTACAGTACACACCATGCTTAACACTAATACAGCCTACTGTATGCACCACTGTTTAACACTAATACATCCTACCATATGCACCACTGCTTAACACTAATACATCCTACCATACACATCACTGCTTAACAATAATAAATTCCTACCATACGCACCACTGCTTAATGCCAATACATCCTACCATATGCACTACTGCTTAACACTAATGCATCCTACCATACACACTACTGCTTAACACTAATGTATCCTACCATACACACCACTGATTAACACTAATGCATTTTACCATACACACCACTGCTTAACACTAATACATCCTGCCGTACACACCACTGCTTAACACTAATGCATCCTACCATATGCACTAGTGCTTAACACTAATGCATCCTACCGTACACACCACTGCTTAACACTAATGCATCCTACTATACGCAACACTGCTTAACACTAATACATCCTACTGTAAGCACCACTGCTTAACACTAATACATCCTACCATTTGCACCACTGCTTAACACTAATACATCCTACCATATACACCACTGCTTAACACTAATACATCCTACCATATGCACCACTGCTTAACACTAATACATCCTACTATACACACCATTGCTTAACACTAATACACCCTACCATATACACCACTGCTTAACACCAGTACATCCTACTGTATGCACCACTGCTTAACACTAATACATCCTACCGTACACACCACTGCTTAACACTAATGCATTCTACCATACACACCACTGCTTAACACTAATACATCCTACCATATGTGCTACTGCTTAACACTAATACATCCTACCATATGCAGTACTGCTTAACACTAATACAGCCTACCGTACACACCACTGCTTAACACTAATACATCCTACCGTATGCACCACTATTTAACATTAATACATCCTACTGTATACACCACTGCTTGACACTAATGCATCCTACCGTACACACCACTGCTTAACACTAAAGAAGCTCAACTGGCTATAACTACCTAATCAGCTTGCATTCACTCAACCTCAGATTGCCCACAAAATAATAAACAGACCACGCACAAATCCTTCTCCACAAAACATTCTCAAGCACTACTTTCCACCACATTGCCTTCGGTCAGACAATCAGAGAATACTAATAACGTTCATGTCCCATAATACAACTGGGCACTCACTATACTCATCCTCTGTCACCAGACCATGGAACTTCCTGCCTATCCCACTAAAACAGGACAGCTGTGCAGCTAGCTTTAAGCACAATCTAAAACAGCACCTAGACACTTCTTGACTCTGTTCTTGTTCACACCCTGATGATACTCTCTATCTCATTCAGACCTCTAGACTATCACAACCCCTAACTCCCCAGCTCTCCTACCTTATCCTGTAAATCTTATCTATATTTATAACTGTCTACTTCTTTTCATCACACCTATGTAAACAAAATTTGTATACTGCTGCATATGTAAATGCAACCTGTTTATTACTGTCTAACACTCCTACAGAAATCAAACTGTAGTAACCCTTTGTCTTGATTGTATTACCCATTGGATGATTCTAAAACCCCATTTCCCCTGTTAAGAAACTGATTCTTTTTTTTTCTCTGTAAATTATTTGCAATTTTTGTAAATCTAATGGAGCTTTACTCCCTGGGCCTCTGCTGAAAAGGGACTTGAGTGCCCAGCCGGACCATCCCGGTAAATATAAGGTAATAAATAAATAAATAAAATTTGCACAACCTTCTAAATATGCTACAGTTCTATTACATTACTAAGCTGACTAAAGATGACTATTGTAGTGCTTAGCCGGTAAGTGCGCAAGACAGAGACACAGGATGTGTTCTGTAAATTCCTTGAGCTGTACATTTAAATTCCTCTGAGATTCACACTGAGAGGGGAGGTTTATCACATGATGTGAAGTTTCCTGTAGCTAGTTGGCTAGGTCATTAGCATTAAAGCTATATGCACACATTTTATTTATTTTTATTTTATTTCAGTTTGATGACAGGGGAAATCCACTGGGCCAAGAAAAGCCCATTTTCAGTGGAGGCCCAGGGAGAAAACCTCCATAAACAATCAAATACAGACAAACAAGTTCAAAGACAATTATAAACACCATATCAAGCAAGGTATATACATTATCCACAGAGTAAAATCAAGTACAAAGGTATAAAGTATATACAATTGAATACATAGTAGCTGTAGAGGTATTGGACAAAACATTACATAACCAGTTTGTAACTAATTAAACATTTGGAGAGTTTAGAGTTTATATATAGCAGCGCCTTTTTCTAAACAGTTCTAAAATACATGCACACACACACACACACACACACAATCATATATATATTCATTCACTGAAAGTAAGTTTCATCAGAACACATTCTAATGAAACAAATACTTAACTAACTGATCCACCTAAGAATGCAGTAGGACTCAAATACAATGTTTTTGCAGGGGAGGGAATGCATTCCCGTACCCCCGCAACTCTAAAGATACTAACTTCAAGATTACACAACAGTAGTAATAATAAGAAATTTCTGTAACTCCACTGCTCACCTGATTTTATATAGCCAACACCCATGGCTTTCAGTGAAACAGGAATTGTCATAGTATACAGCCCATTCCTGTTTTGATGGAAGAAACAATTTGATATAACAAATGAAATATATATATATATATATATATATATATATATATATATATATACACACACACACACACACACACACACACACACACACACACACACACACACACACACACACACGCACATGCACACATATGCAGGGACTAGATCTGCAACAGTCAGGCATGGTGGTTGAAGAAGAAAGGGGGTGCAGGGGGAAAAAGCTCACCTTGCTAATACCTGCTAACCCTAACCCAAGCCATGCCCCTGCCCCTGCCCCAACCTTAACCCTACAACTTACCTTTAAAAAACCCTTTCTGTAATGCTACCACTATTCAGATAAAAACAACTGATGTTTTTTTTCTGTCTTACACTAGCTCCTCTGTGATTATCTCAGACTTGACTTCTGGGCTATGAGTGATCATCTCCTACTAGACTAGAAATACTGGTAATACTAAAAATATTCATTCCAGAAACCTTAACCTTCATTACAACATAAACAAGACCTTCTGGCCAGATAGGTTTCTGACCTACAGGATCTGCTCCTTACAGAACAAGCTCCCCCTGCATGTCTTACAATGTATCACATTGGT